>NW_024868266.1:0-25751 GCF_013358625.1 Macadamia integrifolia
GCATTGCTACCGGATCTAGTACGTACCATCGTATCCCTGTACCTGAAATATATCATACACCACATTGGTCAAACACCTTAGAATTTATATCGGTACATAATCATATGCCAATGCACGGTAGGATATTATAGTTTATGATGTTTTTTTTTAGGTATATTATTATAATAATAATAATAATAATTACAATACCCCCACATTGTCCCTTTTTATTTTTTTCTTATTTTTATTTTCAGGTTTCCTCTCAACCGGCAGGTTGCCACCGGCGGGCTGGTTGGCCCGTCGGTAGGCCCGTCGATCGGCCCACCGGTCAGCCCGCCGATCGGCCCACCGGTTGGCCCGCTGGTCCTACCCGAGCAGGAAAAATGAACAGGGCTTTTAAGCCCCTGTTCCTCTTGATTCTCCCATCTTTCTCTCTCTCTCTCTCTCTCTCTCTCTCTCTCTCTCTCTCTCTCTCTCTCAGGCAATTTTGGAGAGCTTCTTGACGCTTCCACTCGCGATCTCACTCAAGGATCCGGCGGTTTTTGGGAAGACTCAACCCCTCTACTTACAAGTAATTTCCTTCCTCATTTTCTTCTCAGAACTTGCATTTTGGGGGTAGAACTCATGAGTAGTCTTCAATCTCAATTCTTTTCCGTGTTTTCTTCCATAGAACAGTGATTTCATGTGAATGTGATGTTCTCTCTGTGATTTGTTTCTAGTTTTAGGATTTACTTCTCACTTTTTTTTTTGAGAGAAAACCCCAACCGTGCCCTAGTTTTCTCAAATTTGGGGATTTCTTCAATTTTTGCTCTTTTCTTCCCAATTAATAACTCAAATGCAATGCCTTATGTTTGATTTGTACTTGACAGGCTGTAGAGATCATAGAAATTCCCGTATGTTTGAAATCCCATTTCTTCCCATGAAAACCCATCCTTTTGTGTTGGGTTTCTTTGATTCTCTTTACATCCTTTCATATTTATGGACCTCAATAGCATATCAATAGATGTTTTTTACATATTCTTGATTGCACTACGATGGCGTTTCAATCTTAGACCTATAGCTTCAAGCTTTACTCTATTGTGAGTCTTTTAAATTTTTTTCTTATATTGAACTTGCACATTGAGAATTGGGGTTTTCCCATTCCTTAGTTGCCATGCTTTATATGCCTTTTGTCACTTTTCTATTTTGCCATAATTTCTGTCTTGTCACTTACCATGCACTTCATCCATATATTTTCTATCATTCATCGCTTGTCACATTTTGTCATATTTCTATTTCGCCATGATTTGGATTTTGGGGCTTCCTCTTATTGCTCACCCACCTACTTGTTCCCTTTGTTATTCCCTTTTTCCCTTACTCACCATTTTTTCCTCTTTTCTTGCCAGGATGTCATCTCGCAAAGGCAAAAAACCCGCATCCTCTTCTACTCGGCGTAAGACCACCGCTTCCAAATGGAAGAGTGCGGGGACTAGTTCTCCAGCCCCCCGCACAGGGCGACCCGGACATGCCCCTATTGATCCTTCCAACTATGACGAGGAACCCTTCCGCTGTTCAGAGGCAGCAACCAACTGGCAGGCCTTCCTGAAGAGGTCTGTAATGATAGAGAAGACTGTGGTAGTTGATGACTTCCACAAGGATCAACTTCAGGAGAGGTTCACCGCATTGGGTTGGCAGTCTATCCTCCACATAGACCGCCCATGCTATGAGCAGCTGGTTCGTAGATTCTACTGTAACCTGGAGGTTTCCTACCAGTACGGAGAGTATGTAATAATTAGTATGGTGAAGGGGGTGGACATTCAGCTGACCGTGGACACTCTGGCTAGTATTTTGGGTATCTCTTCAGCTGGGCACCATTTCTACAGTCCTCCCAGGAGTAAGCCCATGGGCCAGTTCATGAGTTTGGAGACATCGGACCACATCTATGAGACCATCTGTGGCAGCAGTGTGCGTCCAGATTCCGAGATGTCATTTTACCCGGAGGTTCGTGTGTTTGCCCATTTGGTCCAGTTCAACTTGCTCCCCAGAGGAGGTCATCGGAACCAGGTGGGCTTCATGGCGGCCTTCTTAGCTTACTGCATCTATATGGCCTTAGAGGGAGGTGCCGAGCACTTGTGCTTGCCTTACGTCATCCTCAAGACAATAGAGCACCATACTTCACACCCCAAGGACGGAGGATTTCCATATAGCAGGATCCTCACTAGGATCTTTGAGTTCTTTGGGGTGGACCTGAGTGGTGAGGAGGGGAAGACTCCAGCAGATAAGTTTGACAGGGGGAATCTATTGAGGATGGGTCTCCACACTCTTATGGATGTACCTCAGAGAGCAGGAGCTCAGAGAGGCAGGGATAGGAGGGCTGCCCCTAGGGAGGATGTTCCTATGGAGGAGGAGTCTAGTGAGGAGGATGAGGACTATGTTCCTCAGGGTGGGGAGGAGGATTTTGTGGACAAGGACATCCTTGAGGAGGCACCTCAGGAGTCGAGAGGTGTTGATCCTGGCTTCCCTAGAGCTGCAAGCCCACAACATAAAGCCCCACCACCTGAGAGTGGTGCATATGATTTTGAGGGCATGATGACCACTATGAGGGCTTTGAAGGACGGGCAAGATCAGCTGTTAAGAAGACTGGATGAGAGTGCTTCTAGGGAGGAACGCATCCTGGAGAGGCAGGCTACTTTGGAGAATTCCTTTCTCAGACTGGGCCAGGACTTAGATACAACGGCCAATGCCATTTCAACAGATTTTGGCCAACTTCGGAGGGATGTACAGCTGGTGAACTCGAGGTTCGACTACTACGACCGTCGACTCAACGTTAACTCTAAACCTCAGGTGAACGGAGTAGTAGTATTGGACGATGACGATGACGATGATCAGTGAGGACTTAGCTCGTCCACATCAGCTTCTCACCTGTTTCATTTTGTTGATCTTATTGTATTTTTTTCTTTCTTTTCTCATTCTTTGTACTTTCTCTGTAACTGGATTTATTTGTGGGGTGATGTGTTTTGATGGTGGTTTGTGGTGAATTTGTATGTTTGAATACTTGTGTAGTTTAGTTGTGGTGTCTTTTGTTAATTATGATTATTGATATATATATATATATCTGTTGTTTATCAGGTGTTTGTGTGGAAATTTTTGGAAATCTTGTTTTGTGCCGTTATGGTGCCAAAATTTCGTCAAACTCGTACTCGATGGGTTATGACATCAATTAATTAACCTTTCATTTCCTCTCACGCATGCCATGAATGCAATATCTAAATGCAACCATTTTTATTACTTCTTTCTTCGGCTTTTATCTTTTTAAAGTTTTTACATTAACCCAATCATATTTCCTATTATAGATTCTTTGGGGTCTAATGGTATGCTGTGAGTGGAATAGAGCATCACACTCTGATACCACCGTTGTCACACCCCGTTCACACAGAACCGGGCCAATGACCGGGTTAACACCGGTTAACCCAAACCTGCTAGGGTCATCTGATACAGTATTCAACCACAGCATACACAAAACTAAGAAAGTGTTCATCAGTTCAACGGAAGGCTTAATTTACCTGTAAATATTCCCATTATACTTGATACCCAAATTGTAATACCTAGTTAAGTACATGTGGGCCCGCAGGCATGATATTTACACAAAAGAATACAATTTACATATCAAGTATACAAAAGGGATTATCAAAAAAACACAAAGGGTACAGATCAGCTCGGTATCAAAAGTAGAGCTCAGCTCGGCATCAAAGGTAAAGCTCAGCTCGGTATCAAAAAGTAGAGCTCAGCTCGGCATCAGAAGAAGAGCTTAGCTCGGTATCAACAGTAAGCTCAACTCGGTATCAACAGTAAAGCTCAGCTCGGTATCAAAGCTGAGGTCTCGCAGCATAGCCCTTGCACGAGCAATCCGTGCCGTGCTCTAACTCCTCGGGGACCCACCAATCCTCTTTAGGGAATTCAACTGTGGGGCCCAACCCGTGCTCTTCAGGTTGATGACCTGCAAAATCATCTAAAAGAGGTGCACACGTGGGATGAGCTCACTAGCTCAATAAGTGAAAAGGACCACACAGCAGTCCACACAACAAATCACAACCATATGCACTATATACTATGCAATTCATTTTTAATCACATCCACCTAAACAACATTACTAAGTCCTTGGTTTTAGTGCTACTACAACCACAGTGCGCGTACCCTCTGGGTACGAGCCGCGAACTCCATCCCCCGATACACCCATAGGGCTGTCGGAGAAGGCTCACCGTGAGTACTTGGAAAAGTAAACATGCCGACCACCGGCTCTCAACATAAAGTAAATGACAGAAATTAAAGGTGCTGACTCCAGCAATTTAAAAGCAGTACGATTGGCCCTCTTGAGTATACCACCGGGGTTGTCGACTGTCCTAATGACCAGCCGGGCGTATGTCTAACCGCCACAGAGACCCGACAACCGCGACCACTGCTTCCCCCCAAATGGTAACCCAACACCTCAATCCCTGTTGGGAAGGGTCGTAGCACGGGAAGATGATAATCCTAAACCGCATGCTCCGATATGACATAGTACGATTGCATAATGCCACCGCGTCCCATTCCACGGGCCACCAATGCACTCATTTCTAAGCCGACTACGGCATCTAGTCTATTAATGCATCATGCACAATGATGTCAACATTCATCACATAAGCATATCGTCATTTGGCATTAAGAAATACATAGCACACATGGCCTAAAATATAAGGATGGCTAAGCTATATAGCATTTCCATGATGACATGACTAGTCTAGATACAATTAGATGAATGCCAAATAAGCCTTGAAACAAGGTCAAACATCCTCTCCCCACTTACCTGTAGTGTATAAGGACTCACGCTCGGTATGGGTGAGATCCGGTGCAAGAAGCGTACGTTTTTGTGAACCTAACATAAGTGAATGGGGTTAGCATTTCACCATTTTGGGATAAAAAATAACATGATCCAATGACAAAATCATGTTTAGAATCCTAAAAGAAGGTCGTACGTCTGTTTTGGGTCCGTTCGGACGTAAAAATCACATTGGGAGCCTCTCGGGTGGGTCGGACAGCCCACCTGTCATGACCAACCAGTCAGACCCACCGGTCATGACCGGCTGGCAGGTCGGCCCCTCGATTGGCCAACTTGTTGGGCCCGAGGGCCCTGCTAAGACAGGTTGGCCCGCCAGTCGGCCCGCCAATTGGACCCGCCGGTTGGCCCTGAGGGTCTGCCCTCTCAGGTGGTGCCCTTAGGCAGGCGGTTTGGCCCACCGGTCTTGGCGGGAAAATGCCATTTTTCCCTAAACTTTTCCCAACCTTTGGGGAATCAAATGGGGCTTTTTCAAATCCATTCTCCACACATTCAAGGTCTCATAAGATGGTTCTAACCTAGATCTAGGTTAGATTTAAGGAATGGAAGCCATCTTACATTCTTTGCCCAAGAACTCGTTCAAAGACCCCAAAATCACTTCAAATCACCAATGCTTCTCCAACCTTATAAACACTTCTTCAAATCCTTCAAAATCAACACATAGACCAAACCTTAGATTCATCATCTCAAGGGGGATTTACAAGACCTCAAGAAACTCTACCCAAATCAAGGGTTTTACTTGGGTATGGTGAAAGTTTAAGGAATCTAGCCTTTGCTCACCTCCAAACGTAGATCTCGTGTTGGAGATCACTCTTCCGGCGTCGAAATGGGAAGATCAACCCTTGGCGCCACTGAAATCCATCTCTTCTTCCTCTTTCTTCCCTTTTTCCTCTTCTTTCCCTTCTTTTCTCTCTCCTCTTTACTCTTCTCACCAAACGCCCGAGTGTCATAAATGAGAAAATGGAAAACTCATAAATGCTATTTATACTTTCAAAAATAACTAAGTAACCACATGGGTGGGTCACTCAGGTGGGCGGATGCACCCACTAGTGCGCCCACCTGAGGGCCAAAATTGGCCAACAAGTGGGATTTTGATGGAATTTGACTCTCGGCACGAATCTCTCAGCATAAGGTATATTATACGTATGCACTTTAAGATACGGCTACATACCTGCTTTATCCATACATGGCCTTATGATACGTGCATGTACACGGCTTGGGTACACCCGTCTCCTCTGGCACTGACTCAAACTTGTCTGGCCAGCCGATGTTCAAAGTCACCCTTGCCATCATGGTCCATAAGGAAACCGCCCTAACCCTCTCCGGTTTGGGTCCTGTATGGTTTAACCGGGTCAACCGTATAATCAGACCGAGTTTAAGAAGTAGGGTATTACAGTAATGGTATTCCCATATCTCATATTGGTTCTACTATCCTCCCCTCTTCGTCTCCTTCTCTCTCCTTTCGTCTTTCTAATGTTCTCTTTGTTCCCTCTATATATAAACTTCTTCTTTCCGTTCAAAAATTTGCACATTAGAATAATGTCTTTTTTGAATCCATGCATGTCACTTTGTTGTCAAGGATTAGGTAACCAAATCGATTCTCCTCTTCAGACTAAGTAACAATGATCTTTACAACCTTCAGGCCCCTCTTCCTCTTTTTGTCAGTATTACTGAACGGACATCGATTGATGGCTGGCATCATCACTTTGGGCATCCACATGAGTGTCTCCTTCGACTGATGTTGCGTGATAATAATCTCACATGTCAGTCCACACAGTTGAGTGGAGTCTGTCTTTGCCAACTTGGCAAGGCCAGTAAGCTTTCTTTAGGTCCTTCTTCTTCAGTTAGTTTATTTTCTTTGGATTTGGTTTATAGTGATGTATGGGGCCCCTGCGCCACTCCCTCCCCTGAAGGACATAAATATTTTGTAATTTTTGTGGATGATTATTCCAAAAATATATGGTTTTATCCTATGGTTCAAAAGTTTGAGGTTTTTCAAAAATTTTCTTACTTTTCAAGCCTTAGTTGAACGTCAATTCTCCCGTAAGCTTAAGTCCATTCAAACAGATTGGGGTGGTGAATATTGTTCACTCCTGACTTTTTTTCTCTAAAATTGGGATTTCCCAGAGGATCTCATGTCCCCATACCTATGAGCAATAAGGATATGTTGAACGATGTCACGATCACATAGTCGAAACCGGCCTTTCCTTGCTTGCCCATGCATCTGTCCCTAAGTAATACTGGTGTTTTGCCTTCGATATTGCGGTTCACCTCATTAACCGCATGCCCTCCAGGGTCTCTAACCATGTCACTCCCTTCCAACAGGCTTTTCTTAAAAATCCTGACTATTTATTCCTTCGCATTTTTGGGTGTATGTGTTTCCCCTGCCTTTGTCCCTATAACAGTCACAAAGTGGACTACCGCTCCACCCCATGTGTTTTTTTTGGCTATAGTCAATCTCACACAGGCTACCGCTTCTTTGACTTGGCCACTAATTGTATGTACATTGCTTGACACGTCCATTTCGATGAGTCCACTTTTCCATTTTCATGATACTCCATTCCTGATCCTTCCACTCTCACTCCTCTCTACTCTGTTCCTTGGGCCTTTGCACCCATTTGGGTCACTCCCTTACTACCTGCCAACCCAGCCCTTACCTACTCTCCCACACCGCCCACACCACCATCCACCTCTCTAGCACACCACCACCTACTCCACCACACTCACCGCCCCTCATCTCCCCCATCTCTCTCTCCTCTCCTCTTCATACCCCACCCCACACACCGTCCACCTCACCTGACCACAAAACTCGCCCTCTCACCTCTATTTATGCCACCACCAACCCTACCAACCCTCCATCTCACCCATCCTCTCCTTCTCCCCTATCACCACTGAACCAACCTGCTACTCCCAAGCCTCAAATTCTCCTGAATGGTGCAATGCAATGGCAGATGAGTTTAATGCCCTCATTCGCAATGGCACGTGGTCTTTTGTCCCACGATCCCCTCTTATGAACTTGGTTGGTTGCAAGTGGGTTTTCAAAATCAAAAGGAAGGTTGACGGTTCCCTTAAGCGCAATAAGGCATGCCTTGTTGCAAAGGGGTTTCACCAACAGGAAGGGTTGGACTATAATGAAACTTTCAGTCCCGTGGTCAAACCTACCATGGTCCGATCTATCTTAACTATTGCAGTCTCCAGAGGCTAGCCGATTCGATAGTTAGATGTCAACAATGCCTTTCTCCATGGCATGGTTCAACCGCCTTGTTTCGAGGAAAAGTCTCATCCACATCATGCCTGCCATCTTCACATGTCCTTGTCCTCAAACAAGCACCCCTGCCTAGTTTTAGCGACTGCCTCTGTTTTTGCTTCAATTGGGTTTTCAGGCTTCACGCATAGATCCATCTCTTTTTATTTACCACATGGGCAGCACCTATGTTTATATATTAATTTATGTGGATGACATTCTTTTTACAAGCAGTGTTCCCTCGCAAGTCACCTCACTCCTTTACTGCCTGGCTACAGAGTTCTCCATTAAGGACCTCGGTCCTCTGCACTTCTTCCTTGGCATCGTTGCTATCCAGCATCCTCTTGGTCTTCTACTTTCTTAGGAATGCTATATTGATGATTTGCTTAAGTGTTCTAGGATGGTGGATTGCAAGCCTCCACAGACTCCTATGGCAACATCTTCTAACCCATCTACTTCAAGGGGTGATCTCTACTCTGAGCCAACAAAGTATCGCTCAATTGTTGGTGAGCTGCAATATATCACTCTCACAAGGCCTGATGTTAGTTTTATGGTCAGTCAAGCTTGCCAATACATGCATGCCCCTACTGAGGGGGAGCTTAGTCAAGTGCACCTTGTGCTATCTCAAGGCGAGCTGTTCCCATAGGCTTCTGCTCCAATGCTCACTGTCTTCCTCTTTACATGCCTTCAGTGATGCTAATTGGGTAAGAAGCTCCACTGCTGGCTATGCCATTTTCTTAGGCCCTATCTTATCTAGTGGACATCCCACAAGCAAAGGACAGTTGCATGCTCCTCCATAGAGGTGGAATACAAGGCATTGGCTGACAAATCTATAGAGCTCATTTGGTTAGAGCCACTTTTTAAAGAACTCGGTCTTCCCCTCAGTGGCCCTCCCATTTTGTGGTGTAACAATATTGGTGCCACCTACCTCTTTGCAAACCCTATTTTTCATACACGAATGAAGCACATTGAGATCAACTATCATTTTGTGCGTGAATGAGCCGTGAATAAGCAACTCTATGTTCAGTTTATTTCCACTAAGGACCAAATTATTGATGTGCTCACCAAGGCCTTACCCACTGCAAGGTTCCAGTTTATGCGTGACAAGCTGAAGATTTGTTGCCCTCCATCTTCATCTTGAGGGGGTGTAATGACGTATATTGAGATCTACCCTTTTGAGTAACCCAATATATGCTTATCATATAGTGGTAGCATATTCTTGGTAGGATAATATTCCACCAATCTTTCTTATCATGTATAGTTTCCTATATTGTACAAACCCTAGTAAACTAGGGCAACACTTATTCTCTATATAATGTAATATTCTCTCCATTGAGAGTCAAGTAATATAACACAATTTACTGTGTCAATAGATCCAAACTTAGAATGTCACTTTCCAATTGGCGTGATGGGAAACTTCCATACTTTTTGTTATGTATGCACTCTACAGAACAATGGAGATTAGTTAGTAGAAGAAACACGTCGAAGGGAATAATTGTGAAACCATAAGAAAAATAAACAACTAAGCGACAGATCGACGGCAAAGATTTATATTATATTTCACTCTTTGGTGGTGTTCGGAAAACCTTTCTTTGTAAAGGTACCCAATTTGAAATTGGATCTTTGAATGAGAAGAGAAGTTGAGAGCAGCAGCAGCAACAGAGAGAGAGAGAGAGAGAGAGAGAGAGAGAGAGAGAGAGAGAGAGAGAGAGAGAGAGAGTTGCAGAGGTTTTGTAATGTTAAAGACTGTATACATTGGAGTCTTAGGGGAGACGAGTGACTTTATGACTTTTCAACCATTGGAGTCTTAGGGGAGACGAGTGACTTCATGAATTTTCAACCATTGGAGATCCTTCGATTTTTTTTTGGTTTTTTTTTTTTTCCTTCTTCTTTTCCCTTCTCGGGTATAGTAAAGTAAGGCACAATAGAAGTAGAAACACAACCATTGGAGAACGTTGGCTAGTAAAATGAACTCTTCAATGTACCCTAGTTAGTAATAGAAGAAATATCATTCATAAAAATTCTTAATTATTAGACAAAGAATTAATAAATTACAAGTCCAAATAGTTTTTCTTTATTGAATTTTTGTTATTCTATTCCAGTTTATGTGCTTAATGCTTATGATTCAAATACAGATATGGTCCTAATTAGAGATGGAATGACAAGATTCATGTAGTGTCAACATTAAGGAAGTTCTAAGACCTATACTTCCTAGTATTAGTTAAGGAATTGAGGCCATGGTAGCATTCCTCTTCTTACTTGTAGAACTCGACTAGGTAACTGATTATATGATTTCTCAATATATAAAGGACCTTGTTAAAAAATTTCATCTCTCCATGTTTTCCAATCAACCACCGAAGTGAATGGCTTTAGTGGTTAATCTCGCTGGCATAATTCAAACTACTATTCTAGTACTCAAGTTTCATATATATATATATATATATATATATAGTAAATTGAACTCCCAATTACTCTATCCAAAGTCACACAGTAAAATTAATAAGCTTAATCAAGTGAAAATTGGTGTGATTCTGCCTATCCACTGGAAAGTTGTAGCATTCCTCCACAAGTCTGATATGCCAACTCTTTTTCTTTATTTGATTAAGATCAATAATGGTTGAAGACTTCTCTTTTACATTTAAAATTAGCAAAATAAGGAAGAAGTCTTCAGGAATGAAGTCTTCTCTAATATTGTATATTGATTATACAATAACAAGGAGAGTATTGTGACCAGATATCATGCACTGGCACGAACACCTTAGACCAATTTTTTGGTTGAACCAAAACCTTGAGTGGACCACTTAGAATGTTGGAGTTTGTTTCGACTCAAATGGTCAATGGTTGGACCAGACTTATTGTTTAAGGTCTGGCAGTTAAAAATTGGGGCAAGGTGGAGTGACCTGGTCCAATAATAAAACTAACTTAAATGGGAACTCAAAACAAATGAACCATGGAACCAATTAGTAACTATGGTCTGGATCATTTTAATCACATAGTCAAGAGCAAATGGGAGCTAATTGGAATGGTGGGACCTAACCACCTCATATTTGGGACAGATGTCTTTAACAATTCTGGGATTGAATGGTTGTGCAATTATAGAAGTACCATTGGTCATCCTCAATAAGATTAAAATATCCCTTGTAAAGGTGTGTGCCACCTTCTAATTGGTCAAGAAGATCCAAGAGAGGACTCTCCAGTAATTGGTCAATATGAACTTTCATAAACATGTAGCATGCATCTTTGTTCCATTAGTTTTCATAAACTTGAGTATTCTCTTGAATTATATGAAATAAATGCTTGGCTAGTATGATTGAGATTTAGATTGTGAGTTAGTTTTTCACAGGCTATGATTGATCAAATTGTGTTTGCCCTCATATTCTAATCTATTTATATACTTTTGCTTTGTCCTTCATAAACACGATTTATCACAAACTTGTAGCTACATCGATTATTAATTAATGTCAAGTTATTCTATCCATGTTCTCTTAATATGGACCGAAAAAATTACAATTATTGTTTAATGAATGCAGGTTATGTTAAAAAATTTGTGTCTTCCCTCGGATCCATTTGTTTCAAATTTGATGAACTCCCAATTTTTTTTTGTAATGCAGTATGCTTTTTTTCATATTTTATTGGGTGATGCTTTCTTGCCAGGGTTTGTCTTCTTAAACTCTGCTAGTTCATCTTCCATGTTTATAGTTTCATTTCGATGGTTATGTATGTATAACTCAAGACGGTTAAGTGGGAGTGTCCATGTTTGTAGGTACATTGTAACGTCTTTCATATGTTCTATTGCTTGCGGATACAACTTTCTTTATTAATTTAATGTTTCTAGGTTGGCCTTTTTTGTATTACATGTTTTGGCTTTCTCTACATCCATTTATGAGGTATATATTTAGAACTAGATTCATTTTGGTTGGTTTTTGCTAATGCTGATTTAACACTAGACCCTTTGATTTTTAGTAGTCATGTGCGAGAACTATGCCAAGGAGTTGGATTGAGGTTCTAAGAATCCCTATTTCAAGTTATCTTCATATTATAGACTAGAAGTCAACAAATTCGTAGAATATGCATCTTTTAATGCAGCCATGAGAGATCGGATCCTATGTCCATGTGTAAAATACGTAAATCAATTGTGGATGACTAGAGATGATGTGTTAGAACATCTAGTATGTGATGGATTTCTATGTAATTAAACTAAATGGAGTTTCCATGGGGAAGGCTCATCTTCATATACACGTCACCATGTTAACATTATTGTACATGATGAAGGTGAAATATATGATGCTACACACACCATGTTAAATAAGATGCAGAGAGGAAATATAAATGAAGAAGTTATGGATGGTGTCATAGGTCAGCATATAGAGGAGGCGAGTAAAGATGCGGATAAATTTAAGAGATTGATAGAAAATGCAGAGAAAGACTTATATCTAGGATGAACAAAGTTTACCAGATTATCCTTTATTCTTCGTTTATATCATATAAAATGTCTCTCCAAAATGACTGACAAAGCATTGTCAATGATACTAGAGTTGTTGAAAGAAGCACTTCCTGAACCGAATACTTTGTTTTATATTAATATTATATGAGAAATGCTAACCTTGCTATGATCGTGTCTCTGTTGTTAAATTGAATACTTGGGTTGGTATACACGCAAGAAACTACCTATTCTTACTAGTAACAATTACTGATTAGCGATTAGTGCCACAACCCAACAAAGAGGATGCTTTGAACAAAATAACGATATTATATTTATCATAATATAATCTACATGCTTGACATGAAAAAATATTTAGTTATATTGTGTAAGAATCCAACAGTTTAATTTTTTAACAGGAGAAATTTGACTTCACTGAAAAGAGCAAGGATTGAGGTATGGATAAATTGAATGACCAATGAAGGGATCACAAAATGGATTTGAAATCCATGTTTATGATAAGTATGAAATTGATTCAGAATGGCGTGCGAACGTTGATCTTCAGCGTATAACAAGAAAATAATGGGATGGTTTAATATATGGGGGGATGAAAAATTTAAAGTTACAGTAATTTAAAGTTTTAATCTTTTTTTGGATAATTATTGATTTCATTATTCATAACGGTTTTAATTGAATTAAATATTCTTGTTAGGCCATTTGTAACAAGAATAAAGTCCAAACAAAAAATGCGCCATGCAACTGGAGCAACGTCTTATCTGTCATACGTGATCAGATGGTTAATGATCTATTTGTTTCATATTAATATTATAAATATTGTGTTTGGCTTTATTTTACTCCTAATAAGTCGTTTCATTGTGAAAGGCCAGATCCGCTGGTTCTGGCATAAGTACCTCCATATTCTGTTAAGTAGAATTCAATAATGGATTTGATTTACTATCATTTATTATTTATATTTTATTTTTGAGCAAAATGAGCACCCAGATTATATCCCTCCCACTCGTGTTGGATTATTCAGAGAAACTTACAAGTCTAAGAAGACTCGGACTGCTATATACACTCCGAGTCAACTGAGAGAATGGTATGCATATTTCACCATACTAAGTGGTTTTTTTTCTCTCTTTTTATGGCCGTCGTATTGAAATAATACAATGCTACTTGCAGAGGAGGTTTGATGAAGAACTTGCAAAGGTAAGTGAAGAGCTATAAAATGACCCCGAATATCGAGAATATATTTGAAAAAAAGTAATGAGACCAGATATTCATGGGAGGGTGGCAATGTGGGGTGCTGGAGTAACCCCAAAGACGATGTATGGCATTGAGGGACTGCGCGCCTAGAGAAGTTCTCAACAAATTGCATATCTGATTTCAAAAGATTCATAGTTGAAAGATCAAGTATCTGAGTTTTGTGAGAAGATTTCTCAGCAGGATCATAAGATAGCTGAAATGGAGTCTCGGATGCTTTCTAAAATGGAGTTCAAGATGCTTACATTTACACAAAGATTCATGAACTTGACCTAGACTTCCCAATGATAGGTAAGTAAAATTTTTATTATTGTACTAGTTTCTATGTTGCTGCTGATTTGTTTTCACTAGCTTGTAATTCCATCTCCAACTGCTATGTGGGTTTTAGTTGCTAATTTTTGAGTTATTTATTGCAATTCAATAGTTTCTATTTTCCATATTCCCTTTTATCTATCGATTTACTATTGTTAAATCAAAGTTCTCACCTTCTATTTTGATGTCTTTTGCTATGTTTTAGTTTTGTTCTTTGAATGTTTCTAAAACAAGATTCCAACTTCAGCAAGTTACTAATTTGATAACCTTGTAATACATTCCAAATCAATAGATTAGTTCGCATTGACATCATTAAGGCACAACGAGAGTTGGTTGACTATCTAACAAGAAAAATGAAGATAATAATACAAAAGAATTAAGCAAGAGCTGAGACTATGAGAATTTAAAGATGTTTAGTTTATAACTAAGTATGTGTGAAAATTACAGGTAAACTTATTTAATTTTTGGCAGGGTCTATAGAGGTGGTGGGGTTTAATGAGATAAGGAGAAAAGGGGTGGGAGCATGTAACACTCTGGTCGGATTGTCAAGAGCTTATAGAATGTCTAACACAAGAAAATGCTAAAAAATGACCATTGGATTTTAATTTTATTATTATTTTTTTTTTTTTAAGGAAAGAAAAAAATTCACTAAGAAAAATAAATTGATTACATTTACTTTCACTTTAGAGGGTGAGAGAAAACAAAAGTTGGCCAGTTGATAGATTTATACATTTATACATATCTAAATATAAAGACAGATTATAGGTTTTGCACCTCTTTTGAGTTGCACCATATTTTCAAAACGCCCCAATCATGTTCTTTGGCCATGGGAATGTTATAGTTTGCTTTATGATGTATCTAAACTAATGAAATCTTTTGACTTTGTGTGTATAATTAAGAAAACTAAACATGTAATTTTCAATTGCCATATGGGTAGTGAAAGCTAGAGTAGATAAGCTCACAACCTCTGGAGGGACTGATGTATGATCTTTTATATTTTGTTAATTAATTTATGTCCAATCAACCCCCATCACCCACTCCCCCAAAAAAAAATCCATGTCTGCCCATGATGGTGAGATTTGATCCTAAGACCTTGCTACAATCGCCAAGGCCTATACAATTGTTGGAATTACATGATTGATGAAAAAAAAATCAACTCTTGTAGGATAACAGGTCAAATGAGGATGAAACTTTGTGGATAGGTTGCACTAAGGTTCTCTACTCACATGTCAAGTTTCAAATCAAAATATTAGTCTCTTTGTAACCTCAATAGTTTGTTGATCATCTATGTTCCCTTGAGGGCAAAGGTTCAAGGCTCGGTAGAGGCAAAGAAAAGAGAAGAGAAGAGAAGTTTCAATTTCAGTTCAAGAGTAATTAAAAATTTGGCAAGGCTAAAGGACTGAAGAATTAAAGGCTACTAAAAAGATGTACACAAATATTTGGTAAATGATTGAATATTTAAGTCCCCAAAACTATGAAAAAAGTCATGCCTGTACATGATTTCATCTTTATCCAGCACTGAAAGTTAATCAAGAATATCAATTAAAAAAAAATAACAAGAATATAATCAATGGGAAAAGGGTTAGTTTCACAAGTTTTCTTCTCTCTCATTCATAGTTTCAGATAGACTCCGTAACAATATTCCTTAAATCTTGCTTTTCTGTGGTGACTTCAGCACTGGTTTTGGGTTTCAACAGATATAAGAGCTCTTTTCTGTGCTACTTATCTACCTCCTCTGCTTCCTACAAGTTGAGTGAGGTATACACTATCATTTCACAAAGAGCTGTAACAGCTCCATAGATGCTCATTGACCTAGGATCTGAATTGAAAATTAAGTATCCTCCTACTCTTCTAACATGAACTGACCTAAAATGACATGGGAAGTTACTAATGTTGTACTGCATGTAGATAATCATTTTTCGTTAATTAGAAAGATAGAAAACCAAGTTTCAAGGAATAGAACTTTGAAAAATTAAAGATATGCTCTTTTTTACTTTGTAGTGTGAATTTTTTATGACTTTACAAGTTTTGGATGTGATACTGGCTTAACTAGATATTAGTGATCAATAATAATATATTGATGTCTTGATTATGAAAAACATATGCTCTTTTTTACTTTGGTAGTGTAAATTTGTTTTTGTAATTTCACTCATGATTTATAATGGCAGGTACCATCCTATGTAGCTGCGCAACTTTAAGGATCAATACTAGCAATTATTATGTATTTGGGGCTGAGAAGAGAGTTGTTTCTTTGGGTTGGCACCAATAGGTTTACACACAAGCATTTGGAATGGAGTTTTATTTTTATTTTTTTTATCAATGCTTTCTATACTATGTTTGTAGAAAGTGTAACGAAACAAATGGATTTTATGATTGTAAACATTTTAATTTTTAAAAGTTGAATGAAAACAATGACTTCTTATATTATATGGATGTGTAATTGATATATCTTTTTATAAAATAAATAATGCATTCTGGTATAATTATAGGTAACAATGATATTGTAATTTTAAAAATATAATTTTTTTAAATTACATTTATTAACGATGGATGTAGCAAATATTACTTATGGTGACCGATTAATCCATCACCGAAACAATGATATTGTAATTTTTTAAAATATAAATTTTTTTAATTACATTTATTAATGATGGATAAAAATAGCCATAACAAATATTACTTATAGTGATGGATTAATCCGTCAGCGAAAATGTAATAAAAAATGATGGTAAAAATACAATTGTGTCCCAAAAATGAGCTATTGAGATGACAGAAAAGAAATCATTGCTAAAAATGTAACTTACAACAATGGTAAAAAATAAGCATCACCTAAAATGCATATCCCAACGTAGCCCTTTTACCATAGCCCGTTTTCAGCTACGGCGATATAAGCTACAGAATGACGATGGATAAAATTTCCGTCACCCTTATTTTTGGTGACGGATATATATTTTTGGAGACACTTTTTTACCATCTCCAAAAATGACATTTGTTGTAGTGCAAGTGATTAAAACAACCGGTTAACCAACCACACAAAGTTATGTTCACAATTGCAAAAGAAATGAATCCTCCTCCATTAATAGTTTGAAAACGAGCTGTAGAGTAGAAAATTAACATAAGTGATTAAAAGAGCCAACTAACCAATTACACAATGTTATGTTCACAATTGCGAAGAGAAACGAGTCTACTTTGTCAATAGTTTGGGGAATTTCTAGGGCTGCATAGTGAAAAATCAATACACCGGTAAAAATAACTCATAACCTAAACCACAAAAATATAGGTTATCATAGGCATATGTGCAAATTCTTTATGTATGCTATTTATAAACTTGTTTAGACTTGAAAATCCTGAGAAAACTCAAGTTGAATTTTGAAGATGCTATAAAAACAACTTGAAAAGTATAACCTGAACCAATAATAACTCGATTAGACTGATATGAAATTTGCACTTGTGTTGACATCAATTCCAACACATACAAGGACTACTCAACATTGTCGAGATAATAGCTTTCCCTCTACAAGAGCCCATTACTAGTTTTAGTGAGCTAATAGCCTGAGTCCATCCCAATAATTATATAGTGAGATGTGATATGTTGATTTTAGCTGTACCACGATATGGATGTTACTGTGATGGTTAAACAGAATCTGATGTTATTGACTTTTGGATTTAAAGGCTTAAATTAATTGGACTTATGTTATTTTCAGCATATAAATTTATTAAGTGCTCATAGGTTGCAATTTGATACATAAGATGTCATTGGATTTAAAAATACATTGTTTAATCGATATTATGATTTTTTTTCCTCTTATTTACTAATCTTTCCCAAGCTTACCCTATTTATTAACCCCTTAGATGTAGTGAATCAAGAAGCTTTACTTGAATGAAGATTGCACTTGCACAATGCATGTTGATGGAAATGCCTCCCATATTGAATATGCTGACTTTATTTGAATTCCATTATTCTACTAGGAAAAATTATTATAAATATGGAATTGTGATGTTACTTAGATTTAATAAACGAGTTGTATTTATTCTTAGTTGTGGTGCCACCAGCACTATAGACATTGGTCATTTTGAAATTTATATTGATTTCAATTTAAAAGCTATGTAAGTCTTCCGTTATGTTTATTTTATAATGGTGTGTTGTGGTTTAATTGAATTTGTGAGGATTTTGGTTCGATTTCGGTTTATTATTTAAAAATTGATCGATCATGTGATTTAGGTTATTTTTGGTAAAGAACAAATTTACTGATGGTGATAAACATGTGTACATTCATTAGCTTCAAATTCACAAAGTCTGAGAAGCCATGGAGTGGAATATGGCTAATTTGTCAAACACATGATAGACAGGGCCTTCCGTGCCAGGGCATCTACAACATTATTTAGAGTCCTTGGAATACAAGTGAAAGAAATAGATACAAATAAAGAACACTACTGCCTAATATCGTTGACTAGTGCTGCCGCCTTCAAAGGTGGTACTTCATTACAGTCTAGAAGTAAATTAACAATCTCCTTGCTATCCGATTCTACTTGAAGATGCAGATATCCTAAAGCCAAAGCATGAGATAAAGCAGATCTGATGGCCAGTGCCTCTCCTTGAATTACTGAACTTAGGTAATGAGGATTTGAGATGGCCTTAGTCAGTCCTCCAAACTGGTCTCTGAAAATAAAGCCCCAACCACCTTCCGAAGTCCCTCAGGGAAGCGCCGCATCACAATTAACTTTGATATAACTTGGAGCTGGGGGTGACCATTTCTCAAATGGTGCATAAATAGACCTGCCCGTAGCTACATTCTGTTGATGATCCCTTGTATTAACTGTAGTGAATCAACATAAGCCTTTTCCGCCACTGTTATCACTTCTTGTGGGGTCCATATCTTGACATTGAAAACCAGATCATTTATTGCAAGCCATAGATACCAGCAAAGGAAAGATGCTCTAGAAAACGACTCACGGGCAAGCTTCTTATTTGATCGGAATAGAGCATCCCAACTTCCTAGCCATTCATGGAGCAATGGGATATGATCTGATAGAGGCGAGTATGAAAGGCTACTGCCAAACCAAACCAAGTGTGCAAAAGAGCAACCAAGCAAAATATGATCAACTGATTCCTTTTCTGTGCCACACCGACAACATGAAGGATCAATTGGTACTTGCCGAGAATGGAGACCCTCCCCTGATGCTATCCCTTGGGCACAAGCTCTCCAAATGAAGCTTTTAATTTTTGGGAGAGTCTTTATAGCCCATATGCGATTCCAGGTTGAGTCTGGGACATGATCCCATTGGTGAAGACGAGAAGATGATGCACCTGTGGCGATGGCATCTTGGGCCTCATTTGAAAGCAATTGGTATGCCATTTTGACTAAAAATAGGCTATTCTTTGAAGGACCCCAAACCTGCTTATCAACTCTTTGATATAGACTAAAATTTACCTTAAGAATAGCCTCCTTTGTATGTGGTTGAAAATACTATTGCAGTAAATCTGTCCTCCAACGTCTAGAGATGGGATCAGTAAGCTCTGCAACCGAGTTCAAATGGCAAGTTGGCAACCAGGTTTTGGCTCTTGAATCTTGAACTTGGGGAGAGAAGGTACCCAACTATCTTGCCATATGTTCACATTTTCCCCACTTCCTATTTGCCAAAGTAAACCCTTGAGGAGAGTTTTCCTTCATTCTAAAAGACTTTGCAATCCCCATGATGGTTTGCTACCCAACCTCGCCTTAAGGAAACTTGAGTTTGGGAAATAAGTTGACTTCATTGGATGGCCCCAAAGGATGTCCGGGGATGACCAAAGCCACCAAGCTGCCTTTGCCAATAAAGCTTGATTCTGAATTTTTGAATCTTTAAAGCCCAAGCCCCACTTTGACTTTGCACGACACAGACGAGACCAAGAAATCCAATGGATCTTGGAGTCTTTATCTAAATCCCCCCAATAAAAGTTTGATGTCGCCTTCCTTATCGAGTCATGATGAGATACTGGTAGCTTAAAGTGCGACCCTGCAAAATTTGACATAGGTGAAATAGCAGCCTTTAATAGAACTTCCTTGCTAGCATGAGATAGAAAATTATTCTTCCAACCTTGTAACTTCCCAAGAGTCCTCTCCTTCACCTCTTGGAATAAAACCTTCTTAGATATTCCAAATTTAGTCGGTAATCCCAACTATTTAGATGGGCAATCACCATATGGCACTTTTAAAACTCTTGAAAACCAACGCTTGAATCTTTCATGAGTATTAGGACTGAATGTAAGAGAAGACTTTTGAAGATTTATAGATTGTCCCGTGGCTTTGCAATAAAGATCCAAGCAATGCTTAAGAGTTGTGACCTCATGAAGCCTCACTTGTGAGAAAAGTAAACAATCATCAGCGCAAAGCAAATGAGTCAATGGGGAACCCTTGTGATGGATTTTGATGCCATGAAGATTGCCAAGATTTTGTGCATAAGAAATAATAGATGAGAGTGCTTGTGAGCATAAAATAAATATGGCAGGGGAAATAGGATCTCCTTGCCAGATACCACGGGTTGAAATAATAGAGCCCTTGATACCCCCATTGACTAAGAGCTTATATGAAACAGACCGGATACATGCCATCACAAGGTCAACCCAATACTGGTGAAAGCCCATCCTTAAGATCATACCTTCAATAAATCTCCATTATAGCCTATCGTGTGCCTTTTGCATATCCAACTTGAGTGGTAAAAACTTGGCTTTGCTTTTTTTTTGCTTCTTAATATAATGGAACATTTCATGTGCTGCTAGAATGTTATCAGATGTTAGCCAATTTGGAATAAATGCAGATTGAGTTGGATCAATAATTTGACGTAATGCACCCTGCAACTGCTCTGCAATCAGCTTGGTAATGACCTTGAAAATCACATTGCATATTTCCTCTGTCACTACAGGGTTGACAACATTCAAAACCTCAACTAAAGCCTCATTATCAACAGGCTCAGAAGCATAAATATGTTGAAAATAAGAACATAAAATTTTTGAAACATCTGACTCA
Organism: Macadamia integrifolia; assembly: GCF_013358625.1. Taxonomy (NCBI): domain Eukaryota; kingdom Viridiplantae; phylum Streptophyta; class Magnoliopsida; order Proteales; family Proteaceae; genus Macadamia; species Macadamia integrifolia. Next base: position 21,078 of record NW_024868266.1, read on the forward strand.
GAGGATAACCATTGACCTGATAGGGACTTAAGCTTAAGGATCTTATTTTGATGATGCCTTCGCAAAGTCAAAACATAAAAAAATGAGGTGTTCTTATCGCCACATTGCAACCAAGTATTTCTTGACTTTTGCTACCACATTTCCTCCTTTTGAAGCTCTACGTAAAGCAATTTTTGGATTTCGGACTCACATTTTTAAGAGCAAAGTGATGATGGAAGGGTGGGTTTGGGGGCATTACACACACACACACACACTCTCTCTCTCTCTCTCTCTCTCTCTCTCTCTCTCTCTCTCTCTCTCTCTCTCTCTCTCTCTCTCTCTCTCTCTCTCTTACACATACACATACAAAGGGTTTAGCTTGTGATCTAACTTCCAACCCTAACCTGTCACACCCCGCCTGACTCACCTGAAGGCTAGCGACATAGACAAGCACACGTGTCCACAATCCATCCAGGATCCACGATGCAGTACTTTAAGTTCATAAGATTATGAAATGAATTCTAAAATCACATACTTATAATATAAAAAAAATATATCAACTGGTGTTTTCTATTGCTATTTACCATATTTACACAAAAAGAATGTTTTCACATCTGGATCATAATTTCAGTTATGCCCCCCATAGGGCTACATCTGTTAAGTACAAAAAGAATAAAAAATATAAGATAATACTCACATCCTCAGCGTGCTCCAAATGCACAATCAACGCACACGCATCTATCCTCGTGCTCAACCAGCTCCTCGTCCTAGAGGTCACCTCCATAGAGAGCCGGGACCTCGATCACAGTTTCCAAAGGATTTCCTAAATCAACACCTAAAAAGGGGCAACAACGGGGGGTGAGCTTCCACGAAGCCCAGTGAGGGGTAACACACACAAGCAATCATGACAATCCAAGAAAATGCAATAGTATAAATATTCATGCCCGACCACATCAATATGAATGCAATTATACGAATACAATGACATGATCCATTTATTATCTAGCAATTCTAAGCAACAATTTCTAAGTCCAAAGGGGGTATAAGTGCTACTGCAACATAAGTGTTATCCCCAGTCATGAATGTACGTTATCAGTCCCCAGGGATACTAGCTAGTTGCGAGTCAGGAGCGTACCGGTTCCGGAACCACATCGTTACCCGGTAAACCCCTATTAATAACCCTCCTATAATACCACTACATCAAATCCAACATTGCATGTAGGGTATACCCGTCACTGAATCAAATATTGCATAAGGGTCTGTCACGACGCTGACATCTGTGCACCTCAGTCATCGAAAATCGTCCTCAACCACGAACCATTGGACGAGAGGATTAGCTAATACGTAAACCCCTATTGGCAAGGGTTGTAGCACCAGGGTGGTTATCCTAGCCCAATGCATTCTAATATGCCACAACACAATTCAATTACACTTACACACTCACACACACCCTGAGTATACAGTGCCGCCGCACCAACCATTGGCCACCCTGCACCCCAGTCACACACACACACACTCACCTTGAGCATGCAGTGCCGCCGACACTAACCATTGGCCACCCTGCACCCCAGTCACACACCCACACACGCACACTCACCCTGAATATGCAGTGTCACCGGCACCAACCGTTGGCCACCCTGCACCCCAGTCACACACACATACGCACACATGTACAATCATAATTCACATTCTTATGCCACATCAACACTTTACATAAGGAATAATATAATAATATGCAAGATGATAAAATTCATCCACATATACATTATGATGCAAGCATTCCATAAAAACACACAAAATCCCCTCACCTCGTGTTCTAGATGGCAGTAGATAGTTGATGGTTTTGTGTTGCGTGCTCCCGTCACTTCTCAATTCCACTCCTAGGATACATAATGTTTTTAGGTTATTCGGTTATTCAAAGAGGAGTGGGAGACTAGGACTTGTGCCCCAAAAAAAGGATAAAAATTTAGCTTTAAAATAGTTCACCAGTGGATGATTACTGGTGGATGGTCATCCGCCGGTGAGTTCACCGGTGGATAAATCTGAAAGGAATGCACATCCTGTAATATTTTCACCAGTGATGCTTACCGGTGGATGATCATCCGCCGGTGAGTTCACTGGTGGATAAATCCGAAAGGAATGCACACCTTGCAATATTTTCACTAGTGGATGGTCCCTGCCTTCATCAGCTGGTCGGTGACCATCAGTCGGTGAAGTTAAAATCAGGGTTTTCTTGCCCAGATCAACCCTATTGGCCCTGTGGTTGTGTATGGTGGTGGAAGTGCGTATTTTTCAGTGGAGTGTCATTTCCCAACTCCATTCCTCCCTTTTTCCTCTTTTATATAGTTTACAAATTGGGTTTTGTGATTTTAGGGTTGGTTTTCATGTAGGGCATCCTCACACACTTTACTTAGCTTAGATTTAGTGAAATTAGTGAGTGGATCAACATAGGATTTCAAGATACACCCAATTTCCTCAATACACAAGTCTAGGTTAAACTAAATTAGGGAAAACTTAGGTTGAGCTCATGGAATGGTCATTAATGGCTTATGAAATCACTCTCACACACCATACATAGGTTTAATTTCATTTTCCCCAACTTAGGATTAGGTTAGGATGTTAGGTCATAGAGGATTTGTTCAAATTCCCAAATCCGAGGGTTTTGGGTAGGGGTTTCATAGGGATTTGTCCTTAGACCCAAGGTTGAGTAAATAACCTTGCCAATGTAGGTCTCTTACTCTAATTTCCTCCTCCCATTATGTAGTCTTTATGGTTGGGTAGGTGGGATTTGGTTGGGTCTCCATTACTTTCAATAAAGAGAGAGAGAGAGAGAGAGAGAGAGAGAGAGAGAGAGATGTGTGTGTGTGTGTGTAGAGAGATGAGCATATGGGCTTACCTCAAGAATGGAGCCCTAGCCTTCCTCCTTCCTTCCTCCCTTGCTCTTCTTCTCCTTCTTCTTCCTCTTCTTTCTTCCTTTCCTTGTTTCTAATTTGGTAGGAGAAGAAATGAATGGTAAAAGCCCTATTTATAGCCACTTAAGTCCCACTAAGGGCTGTTTGGGGAATTAATGGGTTTTTACCCAATACTGTGTTATTCCGCTATTCGGCACTAACGACCCACTTCGAGATGTCCCGCCACATTAATCATGTAATACCCTACTTTTTAAACCCGGTCTGATTTCGCGGTTGAACCGGTTTAACCGTGCAGGAACCGAACCAGAGGGAGTTAGAGCGGGTCCCTTATGGGTGATGATGGCAAGGGTGACCTTAAACACCGGCTGGCCTGACAAGTCCGAGCCAGTGCCAGAACAGACAGGAGTGCCCAAGCCGTGTACATGCACCTACCATAAGGCCATGTACGGATAAAGCATGTATTGTAGCCATATATTAAGGTATATACGTATGCTACATCGTATGCCAAGGGTGGGGTTCGCGCCGAGGCTCGAACCCTGTCAAAAATCCCAAGTTTTGGCCCTCAGGTGGGCGGACAGGTGGGTGCACCCACCCACCTGAGTGACCCATCCGTGTGCACTATTCACTTATTTAGAAATTATATATATAGCTTTATGACCTTATTTTCTTTCCATTTATGACCCCCGTACGTTGGTGAGAAGAGTAAAGAGGAGAGAGAAAAGAAAGGGAAGAAGAAAGGAAGAGAAGGAAGAGGAAGAAAAGAGGGATTTCAGCGGCGTCAAAGCTTGATCTTCCCATTCCGGCGCCGGGAGAGTGATCTTCAACTCTAGATCTACAGTTAGAGGTAAGCAAAGTTGGGTTTTGTGAACATTCACCATACCCAAGCTTTAAACCCTTGATTCGAGTATGATTTCTTGAGATCTTGTAAATCCCCTTTGAAATGATGAATCTAAGGTTTAATAGATGATTTATGTGTTGATCTTGAAGGATTTGAAGAGACATTGACAAGGTGGAAGAAGCATTGTGAGTTTGAAGTGATTTGGAGGGTTTGAAGTCGTTCTTGAGCAAAGAAGGTAAGATGGTTTCCCATCACTTGAATCTAACCTAGATCTAGGTTAGAACCATCCTATAAGACCTTGAAGGTGTGAAGAATGGGTTGGGAAAAGCCCCATTTGAATCCCCAAAGAATGGAGGAAGTTGGAAAGAAACAGTGTCTTTTCCGCCAAGACCGGTGGGTGGCACAGGTGGGTGGCACCGGTGGGCCCCTACCCGCCTGTGGCACCCACCTGAGAGGGCAGGGGCCTTCTGGCCCAACCAGCGGGCCCTACCGACGGGTCCCTACCCGGACCAGTGGGTAGGACCGGTGGGCTAGATAGCCCACCTGTCTGACCCACCCGTGTGGCCCCGAAGGTGATTCTTACGTCCGATTGGACCCATATCGAACATGTGACCTTCTTTTGATGTTCTAAACACGATTTTGTCATCGTATTTCATTAATTTTGATCCTAAAATGGTGAAGTACTAACCCCGCTCAATTATGTTAGGTTCACCAAATCCTACCCGATTCACACCGGATCTCACCCGTACCGAACGGGAATCCTTGTACGCTACAGGTAAGTGGGGAGAGGACGTTTGGCCTTGTTTCAAGGCATTGTTTGGCATTCATTTAAATATATCTAGTCTAGTCATGCCATCATGAATATGCTATGTAGTCTAGTCATCCCACACATTGATGTGCATATGTGCTATGTTTACTTTCCAAATGCCAATTGAATGAGATGTT
>NW_024868266.1:27197-37135 GCF_013358625.1 Macadamia integrifolia
AAAAAAAAAAAAAAAAAGGAAAACAGGTAAACAGCTGGTGTGGGCGAGCCAAGCCCTCACTGGTCGTCGTCGTCATCATCGATGATCACCACGTTCGCCGGAGGCCTAGAGTTGACGTTGAGGCGGTGATCATAATAGTCAAACCTCGTATTCACTAACCGTACCTCCCTCCGAAGCCGGCCAAAATCTGTTGAGATAGCGTTGGCCGTGGTGTCCAAGTCCTGACCTAACCGGAGGAAGGAATCCTCCAAGGTGGCCTACCTCTCCAGGATGCATTCCTCCCTGGAGGCACTCTCGTCCAGCCGTCTCAGTAGCTGAACCTGGCCATCCTGCAAGGCCCGCATGGAGGACACCATGCCCTCGAAGTCATAGGCACCACTCCCAGGTGGTGGGGCTCCATGTGGTGAGGCTGCAGCTCTGGAAAAACTGGGACCAGGACCTCTCGACTCTTGAGGCGCCTCCTCAGGGATGCCGCCACCCATCAGATTCTCCTCCTCGTCCTGAGGAACGTAGTCCTCATCCTCCTCATTGGACTCCTCCTCCATGTGGACATCCTCCATAGGGGCAGCCCTCCTACCCCTACCTCTCTGAGCTCCTGCTCTCGGAGGTGAATCCATGAGGGTCTGGAGACCCATCCTCAGGAGGTTACTCCGGCTAAACCTATCAGCCAGAGTCTTCCCCTCCTCGCCGCTCAAATCCACCCCAAAGAACTCGAAGATCCTAGTGAGGATCCTACCATAGGGGAATCCTCCATCCTCAGGGTGGGAAGTGTGGTGCTCCATCGTCCTGAGAATGATGTAGGGGAGGCACAAGTGCTCGACACCTCCCTCTGCAGCCGTGTAAATGCAGAACGCAATGAAAGCCGCCATGAAACCCACCTGGTTCCGATGACCTCCTCTGGGGAGCAGGTTGAACTGGACCAACCGGGCAAATAGACGAACCTCGGGGTAGAAAGACGTCTCGGACTCCGGACGGGTACTGCTGCCGCAGATGGTCTCGTAGATGAAATCCGGCATCTCCAAACTCATGAACGGTCCCAGAGGCTTACTCCTGGGAGGACTGTAGTATCGGTGTCCAGCCGCCAATATACCCAGGATGCTGGCCAAGGTACTCACCGTCAACTGGATGTCCACCCCCTTCACCAAGCTGCTAATGGTGAACTCCCCGTACGGATACGACCCCTCCAGGTTGCAATAGAACCGACGGACGAGCTGCTCGTAGCATGGTCGGTCTACGTGAAGAATAGAGTCCCAGCCCAATGCTGAGAACCTCTCCTGAAGCCGAGCCTTGTGGAAGTCCTTGACTACCACGGTCTTCTCCATCATCACTGACCCCTTCAGGAAGTTAGGCTAGTTGGCTGCTGCCTCTGCACTAAGGAAGTGCTCCTCATCATAGTCTGAAGGGTCAGATTGGGCAGGTGCGGGTCTCCCTGTGCGAGGGGATGAAGAGCTGGTCTTCGCACTCTTCCGCTTAGAAGCGGTGGTCTTGCGTCGTACACCAGAGGATGATGGTCCTTTACCGGTGCGAGATGACATCCTGGCAAAAAGAAAAGAAAATAGGGTGAGTATAGAAAGGAAAATGACAACAGCATTAAAAAGGGAAAATCCAAAACCCAAATACTCGCAAAATGGAAACGGCGACAAGCTAGGAATGATAGGGAACCTATGGACATGATGCACGGTAGGTGACAACGCAGAGAAACAGGCGAAAACAGTAAAATGACAGCAAAAGCAAAGAGCATAAATAACACGAGGGGATTCAATTCCAATGTGCAAATTCGAACATAATGGAGAACAACCGGAAACCATAGGACTAAGACGAAATGCCATAGTAGCGAGATCATGAAAGTGCAAGGACATACCCAAATGGACTATGGAGTTCCATGAATACAAGTATGGGATGAAAATCAAGGAAACCAATACAAAAAGAGGGATTTTCATGGAAATACATGGGGATTCCAAGCATAATGGATGATTCATGAAATCTAAAATATATCAAGCACAAAACAAGTGAAATGCATCACAAAGGAATCATCAATTGGAGAAAAGGATCAAAAATTTAAGAAATCCCCAAATTTGAAAACCTAGGGCACGATTTGGGTTTTTCTCCAAATGAGGAGATAAAATCCTAATAAACTACAAATGACCACAGTAGAAGCATCTCAATCAAATGGAAATGCTATTCTATGGTGAAAAATATGGAAAGAAAACCTAAAAAGTAAAGCTTATACATGCGTTCTACCCCAAGTGGAAATTCTAAGAAAAGAAAAGGAGGAACTTACTTAAAGGAGGGAGAGTTGAATCTTCTCTAAAGCGTTGAGTTGATGAGTAGACTCGTGAGTAGAAGCGCCGAGGAGACCTCCAAGATCACCCAAGGAAGAGAGGAAGAAAGAGAAAGGAGTTGGGGAAAGGGACAAGACAGAACAGGGCCTGTAGGGCCCTGTTCGTGTTTTTACACGGGCAGGACCGGCGGGTATGTCCGACGGGCCCCTACCCGCCGGTGCCACCCGCAGGTTTGAGGCATTAGGACCGGCGGGCTCTACCGGTGGGCCCCTACCCACCGGTGCAGCCCACCGGTTGTGAAAATTTGGAAATTTAAAAAAAATTTCCCTTCTCTTCTCCTAGCATGATTACATTGATCCTCATTATTGATTATTATTCCTATGATTAATGTGCTATGGTCAAGTGGGACCATTGACATATCTGTTGGGGCCTTTGCCCTGTATCTTGGAATTAAGCTGCGGTTATTTACAGGCTATCATACACTACAACACCTTATGTGATGGCATAAACTTGTGTACCAAAATCAATTCTACGGTGTTTAACCAGTATGGTGTGTGATATGTTCCAGGTACAGGAATACGATGGTACGTACTAGATCCAGTAGTAATGCCCAAGGTACCTCGTGGGGTCCTCGTCCTGTCGGTCGACCACAAAATCCCAGGAGGTTCCGCTCTGTGGGGCAAACCTCACCTCCACTACCTCCAGAGACCCTTGGTCACGGTGGGGCACATGGGGACCCACCTATGACTACACTCCCGGACCCTCCACCGGTCATTACACCGGGAGATGTTGCTTCTATAATTCAGCAGTCCCAACAGGCTTTTCAGCACCAAATGCTTCAGCAACATCAAGCATTTGTGACTGCTATTTAGCAACAGTTGGATTTTTCTCAACCGGGTCAACCTCCCCAGGTACTCACTCCACAGGACCTGCCAGTAGGGTCGAGAACAGGACCACAAGTGGGGGATACACCTCCAATCCCACCATTCGGTGTTCCTCAGTATGGGATGCCTCCTCCATACTCCTACTATCCTGCTTATGCTCCTAACTCCCCGGCGACGAGTAATACGTCAAGGGTAGTGGAGTCATTCAAGAGGAACTTACCACCTGTATTCTCTAAGGTGGGGAGTGATCCTCTGGAACCGGACCAATGGATCCAAGAATTAGAGAAGATATTTGAGGTGCTTGAGTGCACAGATGCACAGAAACTCATTTGTGCTGGGTTGCAACTCAAGAAAGAGGCAAATTCTTGGTGGCAAGCCTCCAAGCCTATATTGTTGGCTGCTCATCCAGAACCCACTTTGGAGCAGTTCAAGGAGTTGTTCTTGGACAACCATTATCCGCGCAGCTTCAGAGACCGCAAGGAGACTGAGTTCATGGCCTTAGCTCAAGGAGGTAAGACTGTCCTTGAGTACCAACAACAATTCGAGAGTTTGTTCCATTTTACCCCAAGGCATATGAGGACAGCTGAAGAGAAGGCAGCAAGGTTCCTAAAAGGCCTAAAAGCATCTATTGGGTCTGTACTTGAGGTTTTAGATTTGACCGAATATGGCCAGATTGTGCAGAAGGCCAAGACCATTGAGGATAAGCAAAAGGGTGAACAGTCCCTCACTCCTGGACTGTGGAAGAGAACAAATCCATTCCCGGATATGGGAAATTCCTCCAAAGCATACCGCGGATCATACAGTTCTGGGCCTATGTATAGGCAGCCCTATAGGCCATCTGGCTACCCTCCTAGAGCAGTTGGTGGTTCGGGTTCCACTTCTTTTCGCCCGAACACTAGTGTGGCACCTACAGCTCCAAGGCCACCTCGACCTCCATCTGCAACGGGTCAAGTGCAGAGGGGCCCCGCTCCAGTTCCTTCGTCTCAGATTCGTTGCTTCAACTGCCATTCATATGGGCATTATGCGAAAGACTGTCAGGCCAGACCAGCCTTGCCCTCCAGTCAGCCCTCTACATACCGACCTCCCTTACCTCGAGGGAATCAACCGCAGGGAAGGATGTATGCTCTGTCAGCCGAGGAAGCTGAGGCCCGTACAGAAGTAGTAGCAGGTACATTTTAAATTAAGAAATTCATTATGATTAATATTGATGACCTGCTGAAACTATATGCATTGTTATACTAAGTATCCTACCCATATCAGGCATACCAGCCTATGTTTTATTCGATTCAGGAGCTACTCATTCATTCGCATCTAAGAGATTTGTAGAGAAACTTGGGATGTCACCCAGGATCCTAGACCATGGAATGATTGTTAGTATGCCTACTGGTAAAGTTGCACAGTTGAAGGAAGTGTATGGGCCGTGCCCAGTGGAAATTAATGGGAAGAACCTTGATGCACAACTCATTAAGTTTAATATATAGAATTTTGATGTTATATTGGGTATGGATTGGTTGTCGGCTCATCGAGCTAATGTGATCTGTGCTGAAAAGCTGATTAGGGTAACAGATGACGAAGGGAAAGAATTGGTGTACCGAGCAGATACAATGAAAAGGGTGAGGAAGGTCCTTGTCTCTACTCTTCAAGCGGTAAAGTTGCTAGAAAGTGGATGTCAGGGTTACTTAGCATCGGTACTCGATGTTGATGCAAGGATTACACCTCTAGAAGAGGTAAAGGTGGTTAAAGAGTTTCCCGACATTTTCCTAGATGATCTGATGCATTTACCACCTGATAGAGAATTGGAGTTTGCCATAGAATTGACCCTGGAGCAGCTTCAGTATCTAAGGCTCCATACAGGATGGCACCAGCTGAATTGAAGGAGTTGCAGACGTAGTTGCAGGAATTATTAGAAAATGGGTTTATTCGCCCAAGTGTTTCACCTTGGGGTGCCCCGGTGTTGTTTGTCAAGAAGAAGGATGGCAGTTTGCGTATGTGCATAGATTACCGGGAGTTAAATAAGCTAACCATTAAGAACCGGTATCCATTGCCACGCATTGATGATTTATTTGATCAGTTGTAGGGAGCCAGAGTATTTTCAAAGATAGACCTTCGGTCCGGCTATTATCAGCTCAAGATAAAGAGCGGTGATATACCCAAAATAGCATTTAGGACTCGATACGGTCACTATGAGTTCCTAGTGTTATCATTCGGGTTAACCAATGCACCGACAGCCTTCATGGATCTAATGAATCGAGTATTTCAGGATGTGCTCGATAAATGGGTAATTGTTTTTATTGACGACATCTTGATCTACTCCAAGATCGAAGAGGAGCACACTCAACACTTGAGAATGGTGTTACAGAGGTTAAGAGAGCAACAGTTGTTTGCCAAGTACAGAAAGTGCGAATTCTGGCTTAAACAAGTTGGATTCCTGGGGCACGTAGTGTCTAAAGCCGGAATCGAAGTAGATCCTGCTAAGGTGAAAGCAGTAGTGGAATGGGAAAGCCCCAAAAATGTTACTAAAATTAGAAGCTTCTTGGGTTTGGCTGGATATTATCGACGCTTCATTGAGAATTTTGCTTGGATCTCAGCACCAATGACCAAGTTGACGAAAAATTGTGTGAAATTTGACTGGGCAGATGAATGTGAGAAGAGCTTCCAGGAATTGAAAGAAAGGTTGGTGACGGCCCCTGTGTTGACTATTCCTGAAGGCACAAGTGGAATGACGGTCTATACCGATGCTTCCAAAGTTGGTTTGGGTTGCGTTCTCATGCAACGCGGTAAGGTAATAGCGTATGCATCCCGACAATTAAAGGAGTATGAGAAGAATTACCCCACTCATGACTTGGAACTAACTGCAGTCATTTTTGCCCTTAAGATCTGGCGACATTATTTATATGGGGAGAAGTGTGAGACATACAGTGATCACAAAAGCCTGAAGTACTTCTTCACCCAGAAGGATCTGAACATGAGACAAAGAAGATGGCTTGAACTCATGAAGGATTATGACTGCGACATTCAGTATCATCCCGGTAAGGCTAATGTAGTGGCAGATGCATTGAGTCGGAAGACACAGACTGTGTCGCTCTCATACTTAGCAGTCAGCCCACCGCTCATGCAAGAGGCGATGCTAATGGATGAAACCCTCTTATATGAAGGGGCAACCTTAGAGCTTGAACCTCAACCAGAAAACCTTAAATGGTTGACTGTATCCTTGACGGCTCTACAGGTGCATCCGGAAATTAGGTAAGAGCTAATAATGAAGCAACCTTTGGATCCTGAATTACAGCGGATCAGAGTTAAGGTTCAAGATCAAACAATGAACGACCCAGATTTTGCTTTAGCCAGTGATGGGGCATTGATGTTTCGAGACAGATTGTGTGTACCCGATGATTTGGATATACAAGACAAGATAGTGTGAGAAGCACATAGCTCTGAGTACTCACTTCACCCAGGAAGTACCAAGATGTACAAAGACCTCAAACAAAGTTACTGGTGGCCAAACATGAAAGTCACCATAGCTCTGTATGTGGCGACTTGTCTTACATGCTAAAAAGTAAAAGCTGAGAGGCATCGACCTTATGGTACTCTTCAGCCACTCCCAGTACCAGAATGGAAGTGGGAAAGGATTACAATGGACTTCGTCACCGGACTACCAAGTACACCTAAGGGAATGGACGCGATATGGGTGATCGTTGATCGGCTTACCAAGACTGCTCATTTCATTCCCATCAAGACCAAGTTCTCCATGGCCAAACTAGCACAACTTTACATGGACAACATAGTGCGCTTACATGGAGTGCCAGTGAGCATTGTTTCAGATAGGGACCCAAGGTTCACTTCCAGATTTTGGAAAAGCTTACAGCGTGCCTTGGGATCACAGCTGAATTTGAGTACGGTTTTTCACCCACAGACGGATGGTCAGTCGGAGCGAACCATACAGATATTAGAAGACATGCTCAGGACATGTACAATGGAGATGAGTGGCAGTTGGGAAGAGTATATACCTCTTATGGAGTTTGCATATAACAACAGTTACCAAGCTACAATTGGGATGGCTCCGTATGAGCCGTTATATGGCAGAAAGTGCAGAACTCCTTTGTATTGGGATGAGGTAGTTGAACGTCGAATGTTAGGACCTGAGATGATACAAATGACTTGTGACAAGGTCGACGTTATTAGAGAATGGATTAAAGCAGCTCAGTCTCGTCAAAAGAGCTATGCGGATACCCGCAGAAAAGATATTGAATTTCATCCAAGAGAAAAGGTATTTCTCAAGATCTCTCCTACTAAAGGGTTGCAAAGGTTTCACAGAAAGGGGAAGTTGAGCCCAAGATACATTGGACCATTTGGGATCTTATCCGGGGTTGGCTCAGTAGCCTACATGCTTGCTCTGCCACCTTCACTTGGGGATGTTCACAATGTATTCCATGTATCCATGCTGAAGAGATACGTGCATGATCCATCTCATGTACTACCCGTGGAACCAGAGTACCTAGAAGCTGATATGACCTATACAGAACAGCCAGCTGAAATTTTGGACCGGAAGGTGAAAACCCTTCGCAACCGCTCCATTTCCTATGTAAAGGTGCGATGGGCTGGTCACTCACTTGAAGAAGCATCTTGGGAGGTAGAAGATGAAATGCGAGCCAAGTACCCTCATCTTTTTGATCAACCAGGTACGCAATTTCGAGGACGAAATTTTTCAGAAGGGGGGGTAATGTAATACCCTACTTTTTAAACCCGGTCTGATTTCGCGGTTGAACCGGTTTAACCGTGCAGGAACCGAACCAGAGGGAGTTAGAGCGGGTTCCTTATGGGCGATGATGGCAAGGGTGACCTTAAACACCGGCTGGCCTGACAAGTCCGAGCCAGTGCCAGAAGAGACGGGAGTGCCCAAGCCGTGTACATGCACCTACCATAAGGCCATGTATGGATAAAGCATGTATTGTAGCCGTATATTAAGGTATATACGTATGCTACATCGTATGCCAAGGGTGGGGTTCGCGCCGAGGCTCGAACCCTGTCAAAAATCCCAAGTTTTGGCCCTCAAGTGGGCGGACAGGTGGGTGCACCCACCCACTTGAGTGACCCATCCGTGTGCACTATTCACTTATTTAGAAATTATATATATAGCTTTATGACCTTATTTTCTTTCCATTTATGACCCCCGTACGTTGGTGAGAAGAGTAAAGAGGAGAGAGAAAAGAAAGGGAAGAAGAAAGGAAGAGAAGGAAGAGGAAGAAAAGAGGGATTTCAGAGGCGCCGAAGCTCGATCTTCCCATTCCGGTGCTGGAAGAGTGATCTTCAACTCTAGATCTACAGTTAGAGGTAAACAAAGTTGGGTTTTGTGAACATTCACCATACCCAAGCGTTAAACCCTTGATTCGAGTATGGTTTCTTGAGATCTTGTCAATCCCCTTTGAAATGATGAATCTAAGGTTTAATAGATGATTTATGTGTTGATCTTGAAGGATTTGAAGAGATATTGACAAGGTAGAAGAAGCATTGTGAGTTTTAAGTGATTTGGAGGGTTTGAAGTCGTTCTTGAGCAAAGAAGGTAAGATGGTATCACATCACTTGAATCTAACCTAGATCTAGGTTAGAACCATCCTATAGGACCTTGAAGGTGTGAAGAATGGGTTGGGAAAAGCCCCATTTGAATCCCTAAAGAATGGAGGAAGTTGAGAAGAAACAGTGTCTTTTCCGCTAAGACCGATGGGTGGAACCGGCGGGCCCCTACCCGGACCGGTGGGTAGGACCGATGGGCTAGACAACCCACCTGTTTGACCCACCCGTGTGGCCCCGAAGGTGATTCTTACATCCGATTGGACCCAAATCGGACATGTGACCTTCTTTTGACGTTCTAAACACGATTTTGTCGTCGGATTTCATTAATTTTGATCCTAAAATGATGAAGTACTAACCCCGCTCAATTATGTTAGGTTCACCAAATCCTACCCGATTCGCACCAGATCTCACCCGTACCGAACGAGAATCCTTGTACGCTACAGGTAAGTGGGGAGAGGGCGTTTGGCCTTGTTTCAAGGCATTGTTTGGCATTCATTTAAATATATCTAGTCTAGTCATGCCATCATGAATATGCTATGTAGTCTAGTCATCCCACACATTGATGTGCATATGTGCTATGTTTACTTTCCAAATGCCAATTGAATGAGATGTTTATATGTTGAATGTGAACATCATTGTGCATGTTGCATTGATAGACTAGATGCCGTAGTCAGCTTGGAGACGAGTGCATTGGTGGCCCGTGGAATGGGACACGGAGGCACTATGCAATCGTACTATTGTCAAATAGGAGCATGCGGTATTAGGATTCTCACCATCCCGTGCTACGACCCTTCCCAACAGGGGTTAAGGTGTTGGGTTATCACTTGGGGGGAAGCAGTGGTCGCGGTCGTCGGGTCACTGTGGCGGTTAGACATAACACCCGATGGGTCATGTAGGACAGTCGGCAACCCCGGTGGTACATTCAAGAGGGCCAATCGTACTGCTTTTAAATTGCTGGAGTCAGCACCTTTATTTTCAGTCATTTACATTTCTGTTGAGAGCCGGTGGACGGTATTGTCTTTACTTTTCCGAGTACTCACGGTGGGCTTTCTCCGACAGCCCTATGGGCGTATCGCGGGAGGGAGTTCGCGGCTCGTACCCGGAGTATACGCGCACTGTGGTTGTAGTAGCACTTAAACCAAAGACTTAGTAATGTTGCTTAGGCGGATGTGAATTAAAATGTATAGCATGGCATGTAGTGCAT
>NW_024868266.1:39219-145853 GCF_013358625.1 Macadamia integrifolia
AGAGTTTCCCGATGTTTTCCTAGATGATCTGATGCATCTACCACCTGATAGAGAGTTGGAGTTTGCCATAGACTTGACTCCTGGAGCAGCTCCAGTATCTAAGACTCCATATATGATGGCACCAGCTGAATTGAAGGAGTTGCAGATGCAGTTGCAGGAACTATTGGAAAAGGGGTTTATTCGCCCAAGTGTTTCACCTTGGGGTGCCTCGGTGTTGTTTGTCAAGAAAAAGGATGGTAGTTTGCGTATGTGCATAGATTACCGGGAGTTGAATAAGCTAACAATTAAGAACCGGTATCCATTGCCACGCATTGATGATTTATTTGATCAGTTGCAAGGAGCCAGGGTATTTTCAAAGATAGACCTTCGGTCCGGCTATTATCAGCTCAAGGTAAAGAGCAGTGATATACCCAAAACAGCATTCAGGACTCGATACGGCCATTATGAGTTCCTAGTGTTGTCCTTCGGGTTAACCAATGCGCCGGCAGCATTCATGGATTTGATGAATCGGGTATTTCAGGATGTGCTCGACAAATGGGTAATTGTTTTTATTGACGATATCTTGATCTACTCCAAGACCGAGGAGGAGCACACTCAACACTTGAGAATGGCGTTACAGAGGTTGAGAGATCAACAGTTGTTTGCCAAGTACAGCAAGTGTGAATTCTGGCTTGAACAAGTTGGATTCCTGGGGCACGTAGTGTCTAAAGCTGGAATCGAAGTAGATCCTGCTAAGGTGAAAGCAGTAGTGGAATGGGAAAGCCCCAAGAATGTTACTGAAATTAGAAGCTTCTTGGGTTTGGCTGGATACTACCGGCGTTTCATCGAGAATTTTGCTCGGATCTCAGCACCAATGACCAAGTTGACTAAAAAGGGTGTGAAATTCGACTGGGCAGAGGAATGTGAGAAGAGCTTCCAGGAATTGAAAGAGAGATGGGTGACTGCCCCTGTGCTGACTATTCCTGAAGGCACAGGTGGAATGACAGTCTATACCGATGCCTCCAAAGTTGGTTTGGGTTGTGTTCTCATGCAACGCGATAAAGTAATAGCATATGCATCCTGACAACTAAAGGAATATGAGAAGAACTACCCCACTCATGACTTGGAACTAGCTGCAGTCATTTTTGCCCTTAAGATCTGGCGACATTATTTGTATGGGGAGAAGTGTGAGATATACAGTGATCACAAAAGCCTGAAATACTTCTTCACCCAGAAGGATCTGAACATGAGACAGAGAAGATGGCTGGAGCTCATGAAGGATTATGACTGCGATATTCAGTATCATCCCAGCAAGGCTAATGTAGTGGCATATGCATTGAGTCGAAAGACACAGACTGTGTCGCTCTCATACTTAGCAGTTAGCTCACCACTCATGCAAGAGGCGATGCTAATGGATGAAACCCTCTTGTATGAAGGGGCAACCTTAGAGCTTGAACCTCAACCAGAAAACCTTAAATGGTTGACGGTATCCTTGTCGGCTCTACAGGTGCATCCGGCAATTAGGCAAGAGGTGATAATGAAGCAACCTTTGGATCCTGAATTGCAGCGGATTAAAGTTAAGGTTCAAGACCAAACAATGAAGGACCCTGATTTTACTTTAGCCAGTGATGGGGCATTGATGTTTCGAGACAGATTGTGTGTACCCGATGATTTGGATATACAAGATAAGATAGTGAGAGAAGCACATAGCTCCGAGTACTCACTCCACCCAGGAAGTACCAAAATGTACAAAGACCTCAAACAAAGTTACTGGTGGCCAAACATGAAAGTCACCATAGCTTTGTATGTCTGCGACTTGTCTTACCTGCCAGAAAGTGAAAGCTGAGAGGCATCGACCTTATGGTACCCTTCAGCCACTCCCAGTACCAGAATGGAAGTGGGAAAGGGTTACAATGGACTTCGTCACCGGACTACCAAGTACACCTAAGGGAATGGATGCGATATGGGTGATTGTGGATCGGCTTACCAAGACTGCTCATTTCATTCCTATCAAGACCAAGTTCTCCATGACCAAACTAGCACAACTTTACATGGACAACATAGTGCGCTTACATGGAGTGCCAGTGAGCATTGTTTCAGATAGGGACCCAAGGTTCACTTCCAGATTTTGGAAAAGCTTACAGCGTGCTTTGGGATCGCAACTGAATTTGGGTACAGCTTTTCACCCACAGACGGATGGTCAGTCGGAGCGAACCATACAGATATTAGAAGACATGCTCAGGGCATGTGCAATGGAGATGAGTGGCAGTTGGGAAGAATATATACCTCTTATGGAGTTTGCATATAATAACAGTTACCAAGCTACAATTGGAATGGCTCCGTATGAGGCATTATATGGCAGGAAGTGCAGAACTCCTTTGTATTGGGATGAGGTAGGTGAACGTCGAATGTTAGGACCTGAGATGATACAAATGACTTGTGACAAAGTCGACGTTATTAGAGAACGGATTAAAGCAGCTCAGTCCCGTCAAAAGAGCTATGCGGACACCCGCAGGAAGGAGATTGAATTTCAGCCAGGAGAAAAGGTATTTCTCAAGATCTCTCCTACTAAAGGTTTGCAAAGGTTTCACAGAAAGGGGAAGTTGAGCCCAAGATCCATCTCATGTACTACCCGTGGAACCAGAGTACCTAGAAGCTGATATGACCTACACAGAACAGCCAGCTGAAATTTTGGACCGAAAGGTGAAAACCCTTCGCAACCGCTCCATTTCCTATGTAAAGGTGCGATGGGCTGATCATTCACTTGAGGAAGCATCTTGGGAGGTAGAAGAAGAAATGCGAGCCAAGTACCCTCATCTTTTTGATCAACCAGGTACGTAATTTCGAGGACGAAATTTTTCAGAAGGGGGGGTAATGTAATACCCCGCTTCTTAAACCCGGTCTGATTTCGTGGTTGAACCGGTTTAACTATGCAGGAACCGAGCCAGAGGAAATTAGAGTAGGTTCCTTATGGGCTATGATGGCACGGGTGACCTTAAACACCGGCTGGCCCGACAAGTCCGAGCCAGTGCCAGAAGAGACGGGAGTGCCCAAACCGTGTACGTGCACCTACCATAAGGCTATGTACGGATAAAACAGGTATTATATCCGTATTTTAAGGTATATACGTATGCTACATCGTATGCCTGGGGTGGGGCTCGCGCCGAGGTCCGAACCCGGCCAAAAATCCCAAGTCTTGGCTCTTAGGTGGGTAGGACAGGTGGGTGCACCCACCTGCGTGGCCCATCCAAGAGCACTATTCACTTAATTAGGAATAGTATATAAGGCTTTATGATTTTCTTTTCTTTCCATTTATTACCCTCGTACGTTGGTGAGAAAAGTAAAGAGGAGAGAGAAAAGAAAGGGAAGAAGAAAGGAAGAGAAGGAAGAGGAAGAAATGAAGGATTTCAGTGGTGCCGAAGCTTGATCTTCTCATTCCGGTGCCGGAAGAGTGATCTTCAACTCTAGATCTACAGTTGGAGGTAAGAAAAGTTGGGTTCCTTAAACCTTCACCATACCCAAGTAAAACCCTTGATTTGGGTAGGGTTTCTTGAGATCTTGTAAATCCCCCTTGAAATGATGAATCTAAGGTTTAATAGATGATTTATGTGTTGATCTTGAAGGATTTGAAGACGTATTTACAAGGTTGGAGAAGCATTGTAGATTTGAAGTGATTTTTGGGGTTTGAAGGTGTTCTTGAGCAAAGAAGGTAAGATGGCTTCCCATTCCTTAAATCTAACCTAGATCTAGGTTAGAACCATCCTATAAGACTTTGAAAGTGTGAAGAATGGGTTTGGAAAAACCCCCATTTGAATCCCAAAAGAATGGAGGAAGTTGGGAAGAAACAGCAGGTTTCCCGCCAAGACCGGTGGGCAAGACCGGTGGGCCATCTGGCCCGCCTGTGGGCACCCGCCTGAGAGGGTAGGGCCCTCGGGCACAACCGGTGGGCCAGACTGACGGGCTAACAGGCGGGCCACCCTGACCGTCGGTCTTAGCAGACCCCCTGGCCCAATCGGCGGGCCAACCGGTGGGCCAGCCTACCGGTGGGCCAGACAGGTGGGCTGTCTGACCCACCTGAGAGGCTCCAAATGTGATTCTTACGTCTGATTGAACCCAAATCGGACGTGCAACCTTCTTTTAACGTTCTAAACATGATTTTGTCATCGGATCTCATTAATTTTGATCCTAAGATGGTGAAATACTAACCCTGGTCACTCATGTTAGGTTCACCAAATCCTACGCTTCCCGCATCGGATCTCACCCGTACCGAGCGGGAATCCTTGTACACTATAAGTAAGTGGGGAGAGGACGTTTGGCCTTGTTTCAAGGCATTGTTTGGCATTCATTTAATTGTATCTAGTCTAGCCATGCCATCATGAAAATGCTATGTAGATTAGTCATCCTCGCATTGTTATGCATGTGTGCTATGTTTACTTTCTAAATGTCAAGTGATAAGATACTTACGCGATGAATGTTGACATCATTGTGCACAATGCATTAATAGACTAGATGCCGTAGTCGGCTTGGAAACGAATGCATTGGTGGCCCGTGGTATGGGACGTGATGGCACTATGCAATCGTACTATTGTCATATAGGAGCATGCGGCTTAGGATTTTCACCATCCCGTGCTACGACCCTTCCCAACAGGGGTTAAGGTGTTGGGTTACCATTTGGGGGGAAGCAATGGTCGCGGTTGTTGGGTCACTGTGGCTATTAGACATAACGCCCGGTGGGTCATTAGGACAGTCGGCAACCCCGGTGGTATATTCAAGAGGGTCAATCGTACTGCTTTTAAATTGCTGGAGTCAACACCTTTAATTTCAGTCATTTACTTTTCTGTTGAGAGTCGGTGGTCGGCATGTTTTTATTTTTCCGAGTACTCACGGTGGGCCTTCTCCGACAACCCTGTGGGCGCATCGCGAGATGGAGTTCGCGGCTCGTACCCAGAGTATACGCGTACTGTGGCTGTAGTAGCACTAAACCAAAGACTTAGTAATGTTGCTTAGGTGGATGTGATTTAAAATGTATTGCATAGCATGTAGTGCATATGATTGTGTTTTGTTGTGTGGACTACTGTGTGGTCCATCTTTCCACTTACTGAGCTAGTGAGCTCATCCCACGTGTGCACCTCTTTTTATATGATTTTACAGGTCATCCATCTGAAGAGCACGGGTCGGGTCCCACGGTTGAGTTCCCTGAAGAGGACTGGTGGGCCCCTGAGGAGTTAGAGCACGACACTGACTGCTCGTGCTAGAGTTGTGCTGTGGGACCGTAGTTCTGATGCCGAGCTGGGCTCAACCCTTGATGCCGAGCTAAGCTCTAGCCTTTGATACCGAGCCGAGCGGTATACTCTGATTTTTAATGGTTTCCTCTTTGTACTTGATATGTGAATTGTACTTTTATTGTGTAATTATCATGCCTTCGGGCCCACATGTATATAACTATTGTATCATAATTCGGGTATCAAGTATTAGGGGAATATTCACAGGTAAACCAAGTCTTCTGCTGGTCTGATAAGCTTTTATTTTTTGTTTGTATGCTGTGGTGGAATACAGTATCAGATGATCCTGGCAGGTTTGGGTTAACAGTGTTAACCCGATCACTGGCCCGGTTCGAAGTGAATGGGGTGTGACAATCCCAATGTAAGGGTGTCCTGCATCTCCTACCATAAAATGCCTCATATGGAGCCACTCCAATTGTGGCCTGATAGCTATTAGTATAAGCAAACTCCATTAAGAGGTATATTTTCCTCCCTGCTACCACTCATTTCCATCACACAGGCCCTGAGCATATCTTTTAGTATTCATATGGTTCGTTCAGATTGCCTGTCAGTTTGTGGGTGGAAAGCAGTACTTAGGTTCACCTGTGTTCCTATGGCATGCTAGAGGCTCTTTCAGAATTTAAATATGAACCTTGGGTCTCTATCTGATATAATACTCATCGGTGCCCCATGTAAGCGAACTACTTATCCATGTAAAGTTTTGCCAACTTGTCCATAGAATAGGTAGTCTTGATTGGAATGAAATGAGCGGTCTTGGTAAGCCTGTCAACTATCACCCAGATTGCATACATCCCTTGGGTGTACGAGGTGATGAAATCTATGGTAATCATATCCCATTTTCACTCTCGTACTAGGAGGGATTGAAAAGTGTCATATGGTCGATGCTGCTCCGCCTTGACCTTCTGATATGTGAGACACTGCACTACATATAAGGCCACAGTAATCTTCATCCCTAGCCACCAGTAACATTATTTAAGATCCTTGTACATCTTTGTGCTTCCAGGGTGAAGTGTGTACTCTAAGTTATGTGCTTCCTTTACTATCTTGTTCTGTATCACCAAGTCATTGGGCACACACAACCTGCCCTGAAACAAAAGTGCTCTATCCTTGGCTGTTTTGAAGTTAGGATCATCCACCATTTGCTCTTGAATCCTAATTATGATCATCTACAACTCAGGATCCAAGGGTTGTTTCATGATCACCTCCTTCCTGATAGATGGTTGTACCTGCAGGGCCACTAGAGATAGAGTTAGCTGCTTAATACTACCCGGCTGATGATTAAGCTCCAAGGTCGCTTCCTCCTTTAAGAGGACATCATCCATTAATATTGCTTCTTACTTAAGTGGTAGGCTAGTGGCCAAGTACGCAAGTGATACAGTCTGAGCTTTTTGACTCAATGCATCCGCTAGCTTTACCGGATGGTATTGGATATCGTAGTTATAATCTTTCATAAGTTCCAACCATCTCCTCTGCCTCATGTTTAAATCCTTTTGGGTGAAGAAGTACTTGAGACCTTTGTTATTACTAAATATCTCGCACTTCTTCCCATACAAATAATGGTGCCAGATCTTCAAAACAAAGATGACTACCACTAGCTCCAAATCATGGGTGGGGTAGTTCTTCTCATACTCCTTTAGTTGCCTAGATGCATATGCCACCACCTTTTCAGGTTGCATGAGAACGTAACCCAACCCAATCTTGAAAGCATCAGTGTAAACCGTCATCCACCCATGCCCTCCAGAATTGTCAATACTAGGCTGACACCAATCCACTCTTCAATTACTGGAAACTATTTTCACTCCCTAGACCATTCAAACTTCATGCCCTTTTTTTTCAAATTGGTTATTGGAGTAGTGATTCGAGAGAAATTCTTAATGAAGCGTCGATAGTAGCCCGCTAACCCTAAGAAGCTTCTAATCTCTATCATATTCTTGGGTGTTTCCCACTCCACTATCACTTTTACCTTACTCGAGTCTACTTCAATTCCATTCTCAGATATTATGTGTCCCAGGAATCCAATCTGCTTGAGCCAAAAACTCACACTTGCTGAATTTTGTGTATAACTGTTGTTCTCTCAACCTTTGAAGTACCATCCTAAAGTATAGCATGCTCCACTTCAGTCTTTGAGTAGATCAAAATGTCATCGATAAAAACGATGACCTACTTATCAAGAACAACATGAAATACTCGGTTCATTAGATCCATAAAAGTTGCTGGTGTGTAGGTTAACCCGAAAGAAAGCACTAAGAATTCGTAGTGACCATACCGAGTCCTAAAAGCTGTCTTGGGTATGTTGCTGCTTTTTTATTTTGAGCTGATAATAGCCAGATCTGAGATCAATCTTTGAGAATGCCTTAGCACCCTGCAGTTGATCAAAGAGGTCATCGATGTGTGACAATGGATACTAGTTCTTGATGGTTAGTTTGTTCAACTCCCGGTAATCGGTGCACATATGCAAACTCTCACCCTTCTTCTTCTCCCTCCTCTTTACTCTTCTCCACCAACCTTGCTTAATTGATGACTTAAATAAGTTTATTCACTCATATTTGGTTGTATTATGGTAATGAGAATGATCTTTTGCATGCATGACTCACCTATCACTCTGTGGCAAGAAATTTCATAATTTTTAGGTTAGGGTTCATGAGAAATTTGGGGTTTTCATTTGAACCCTCTTTTACTCACTATTGTTGAATTCCTCTCAATGCTATGGATGTTCATTGATTATGCTCATTCCTATGGAAATTTTATTTTTTTCTTCCCTTACAATTTGCCAAATGCTTTGGGTTATTGTTAGTTTGAGTATTTGTATGATCTATGCTCCAAATGAAATGTTCTCACTCCTTGGCTTCTAACTGTGAAATGTGGATTAAAAAGCATGACACCTTGATGTTCTCTTGGTCACTACACTATACATGCCAACTCTTTCCTTATCAACTTGTCATTTCTATATGAGCATATTATGTCAATGGCATGAGCATTATAGTGGTTTTTTTCCTTATTCATCATCCAGTACACATTACTCCCCCCTTTTTATGGCAATCCTTAGTATCCCCTACAATGTACTTAATATAAGTGCCATGTTGGATTGTTGTCATTCACACTACTCTTCCACTACTTATAGCCTTATATGCATTGACTCTTCTCTTATATATTGCTTAATTTACTTCCTCTTGGAATTCTTGTCGAGTTTCTTATTCTTTATATATGTTTTCACATGGACTTTACAGGATGTTATCTCACAAAGGTAAGGAGGTTGCTGCCCAATCCCAGAGCAGGAAAACTCCTAACCCCAAGGGGGAAAATGCAGCTTCGAGTTCTTCTAGAAAAAGGACTCACTAGAGAAGGAATGCCCCTGTGGACCCAGAGGATTATGATGAGACCATGTTCCGAAGCCTGGAGACAGTTGCCTCATGGTCCATGTTTTCCTTAAGGCCAGTGCTCATGGAGAAGATTGTGATCGTAGAGAACTTCATAAGGGTCCAGATGCTAGAGAAATTCACGGCTTTGGGCTGGCAGTCCATGCTCTCCATTGATTTTCCTTGCTACCCCGACCTTGTTCATAAATTTTACTACAATCTAGAAGCTTCCTATGACAGCAGGGTGTACTCCCTTGCCAGTCAAGTGAAGGGGAGAGACATCAGACTACCCATGGAGCTATTCCCAGAGATCCTTGGCATATCGATGGAGGGAAATTAGTATTTTTGTCCTCCCAGGGGCAAGGCTTTGGGTCCATTTATGGACTAGGAGTTACAGAACCATATTTACGACACCATCAGTGGTAGTGAGGCATGCCCAGAGTCCGAGACTGCATATATTCTAGATGTCTGTGTTTTTAGCCGCCTTGTTCAGTTCAACTTGCTCCCCAGATTTGGTCATAGCAACCAGGTGAACTTCGTGGCGGCATACATGGCTTATTGCATTTATATGGCCCTGGATGATGCTTCACTCCTATGTCTTCTTTTCATCATGATGAAAACCATGGAGCACCACACTGCACACCCCACGATGGAAGTTTTCCTTATGGTCAGTCCCTTACAAGAGTATTCCAGCATTTCCATGTTGATTTAAGGGGTGAGGAGTGAAAATTCCCATTAGATAAGTTTTCCCTAGGAAACCTACATAAGATGGACTTGCATGGTGTTATGGAAACTAATGATGAGGAAACGGTTCTTGAGGAAGATGATGAGGAGGATGAACAGCATGACCCTACAATAGATGAGGAGGAAGAAAATCCAGCTGTCATGGAGACTGAGGATCTTTCTTATGTAGCACCCACTCCTCCAGGTGGGGATTTTGACTATCAAGGCATGTTGGACAGATTGGAGGCACTTCAAGTAGGGCAAGAGCAAATCTTAAAGAATCAAGAAGAGGGAGCCGCACGTTAGAGGATACTTTGGTGGAACCAAGTAAGGATGAGGACAAATGCTTTAACTATTATGATTGTCACCTCAATATAAACTCTAGGTCTAGGGAGGCAAAAGTCATTGATCTGGATGACGATGATAGTATAGTGGACTATGGTTGTTATCTGTTGAAATTGTTTTGGGGAACATCTCTTTATTTTAATTTTTTTGAAATTTTGTACTTTTCTTTTCGTACATGCAGCATGACACAAGTTTTATCTTTTATCTCATCATAACTTTTACATTATAAATCTTTTATGTTTACCCAACCCCAAATCCTATTAAAGATTCTACAAGGTTTAAACCTGCAAGCTGAGTATGTTTAGAGCATCGCACTCTGATTTCACCGTTGTCATGCCCCGTTCACGTAGACATGGACCGGTGATCGGGTTACCTCCGGGTAACCCAAGAATCATTAGGATCATCTAATGCAATAAATCATAGCATAGCATATAACAAAATATATGAAAATATAATTAAATAATTCAGTGAAAGACTCATCATATATATATATATATATCTATAAATTCCCCACTACTCTTGATACCCAAATTGTTATACATAGTATATATATACATGTCGGCCTGCAGACATGATAATTACACAAGAAGATAACAATTTAAATATCCAGAGCACAAAAGGGGAAAATAGAAAAAGAATAAAAAATGTGATGATGGTTAATCGCTATTATTGCCTACAATGCAACCCTCGCACGTGCACCTGACACTGTGCTCGAAACCTTCTGAAACCCACCAGTTCCCTATTGAAAACTTGTCAGTGGGCCTCATCTCTTGCTCCTCAATGGAAAAACCTACAAAATCATCTAAAAAGGTGTATATATAAGGGGGGTTAGCTCACTAGCTCAGTAAATGGAAAGAAAGATACAAATAAGTAGCCACATTTCAAATGATCATATATGCATGCAATTTATTTTAGGCATAATCGCCTAGGCAATAATGCTAAGTTATAGGTTACGTGCTATTCACAAACACACTGCATGTATCCCTGGTTGTGAGACACATTCTCCATCCCGCCATACACCTATAGGGTTGTTAGAGAGGGCCGATCGTGAGTACTCAAAAAAGTAAATTGTGGCTGTACCACAGTATAAAAGTAAATCGAGGCCGAACCACAG
Organism: Macadamia integrifolia; assembly: GCF_013358625.1. Lineage (NCBI taxonomy): Eukaryota > Viridiplantae > Streptophyta > Magnoliopsida > Proteales > Proteaceae > Macadamia > Macadamia integrifolia. The sequence continues at coordinate 50,019 of NW_024868266.1, forward strand.
TAGAAAATAAATGCAGTACACTCGGACCTCTGAATATATCACTAAGGTTTCCAACTGTCCTAATAATCAGCCATGCAGTCAGCTTGGAAACGAATTTATTGGTGCATCGTGGAATGGAACATGGGACACAGATGCATTATGTAGCCATACTATCTCATATAGATGCATTAGATTTAGGTTTACATTCCCTCATGCTCGACCCTTCCCAACAGGGATTTAGGTGTTGGGTTATCACTGAGGGGAAGCGTCGATTGTGGACCGCCGTGATGGTTAGCAATTCATCACATGTCCAATAATTCATCACCATCCAATATTTGAAATAGTCCATGCTCATAATTCAAGCAAGTAACATATATTTAAAATTTTAAGCATACATTATAACGATTCATAAATGTATCCTGCAGTAAACGAGACATATGCATGAAGATAGCATTCATAAATGGCAAGATGATGTACATAATGAAAATGATGCAATAAACATTCCAAAATAAGATCAACATCCCCTTCCCACTTACCTATTCATGTACAGATATATAATATAACAATGATAAAAAAGGTAATAGTAGACACCACAACTAAACTATACAAGAATTCAACATATAAACTCATCACAAACCACTATCAAAATACATTGTCCCACAAAAAAATTCCAGTTACAGTGCAAGTACAAGGAATGAGAAAAGAAATGAAATATACAACAAGATCCAATAACAGGAAATAGAGAAGCTGGTGTGGGTGAGCTAAGCCCTCACTGATCATCATCGTCGTCGTCTATGATTACTACGTTCGCCGGAGGTCTAGAGTTGACATCGAGGCGATGGTCGTAGTAGTCAAACCTCGAGTTCACCTGCCACACCTCCCTCCGTAGTCGGCCAAAATCTACTGAGATGGCGTTGGCCGTGGTGTCCAAGTCCTGGCCCAGTCTGAGAAAAGAATCCTCCAAAGTAGCCTACCTCTCCAGGATGCATTCCTCCCTGGAAGCACTCTCGTCCAGCCTTCTCAAAAGCTGATCTTGGCCATCCTTCAAGGCCTGCATGGTGGACATCATGCCCTCGAAGTCGTATGCACCACTCTCAGGTGGTGGGGCTCTATGCTGTGAGGCTGCAACTCTGGAGAAGCTAGGATCGGGACCTCTCGACTCCTGAGGCACCTCCTCAGGGATGTCATCACCCACCAGATCATCCTCCTCATCCTAAGGAACATAGTCCTCATCCTCCTCGTTGGACTCCTCCTCCATGAGAACATCCTCCACAGGGGCAGCCCTCCTATCCCTACCTCTCTGAGCTCCTGCTCTCGGAGGTGTATCCATAAGGGTGTGGAGACCCATCCTCAAGAGATTACCCCTGTCGAACTTATCCGTCGGAGTCTTCCCCTCCTCGCCACTCAGGTCCACCTCGAAGAACTCGAAGATCCTAGTGAGGATCCTACCATAGGGGAATCCTCCATCCTCAGGGTGGGAAGTATGGTGCTCCATCGTCTTGAGGATGATGTATGGCAGGCACAAGTGCTCGACCCCTCCCTCTATGCCTGTGTAAATGCAGAAAGCGATGAAGGCCGCCATGAAGCCCACCTGGTTCCGATGACCTCCTCTGGGAAGCAAGTTGAACTGGACCAAACGGGCAAACACGCAAACCTCGGGGTAGAAGGATGTCTCGGACTCCGGACGGGCACTGCTGCCACAGATGGTCTCGTAGATGTAGTCCGGCGTCTCCAAACTCATGAATGGTCCCAGGGGCTTACTCCTGGGAGGACTGTAGTATCGGTGCCCAGCTGCTGAGATGCCCAAGATGTTGGCCAAGGTGTCCATGGTCAGTTGGATGTCCACCCCCTTCACCAAGCTGACTATGGTGTACTCCCCGTACTGATAAGAAACCTCCAAGTTGCAGTAGAACCTGCAAACTAGCTGCTCGTAGCATGGATGGTCTACGTGGAGGATAGACTCCTAGCCCAGTGCTGTGAACCTCTCCTGAAGCCGAGCCTTGTGGAAGTCGTCGACTACCACGGTCTTCTCCATCATCACCGACCTCTTCAGGAAAGCAGGCTAGTTGGCAGCTGCCTCTGCACTGTGGAAGAGCTCCTCATCATAGTCCAAAGGGTCAAATCGGGCAGGTTCTGGTCTCCCTGTGCGGGGGGCTGGAGAGTTAGTTCCCACACTCTTCCGCTTAGAAGCGGTGGTCTTACGTCAAGTGCCAGAGGAAGAGGGCCCCTTGCCGGTGCAAGATGACATCCTGACAAGCAAAGAGGAAAGCAGGGTGAGTAAGGAAAAGAGAATGATAGTAGTAAGGGGGAGCCCCAAAACCCAATTCTCGCAAAACAGAAAAATACGACAAGCGAGGAATGATAGGGAGCCTATGGACGAGACGCACGGTAAGTAACAAAACAGAATCATGGAGAAAAAAAAAACAGCAATACGATAGAAAGGGGCATATGTAACATGAGAGGATTCAAATTTCAATGTGCAAGTTCATTTACAATGGAGTAAAGCTTGAAACTATAGGTTTAAGACGAAAATGCCATGGTAGCGAGATCATGAACATGCAAAAATCTACTCTAATAGACTATAGAGATCCACAAATGCCAAGTATGTAAAGAAAAATCAAGGGAACCCAACACAAAAGAGGGGTTTTCATGGGAAGACATGGGGATTCCAAGCATAGGGGACATTCCATGAGTTCTATAGCATGTTAAGCACGAATCAAGCATAATGCATCACAATGGGATCATTAATTGGGGAAAAAGAGCGAGAATTGAAGAAATCCCCAAATTTGAGAAAACTAGGGCACGATTTGGGGTTTTTCTCAAAATGGGGAGATAAATCCTAATAAACTAGAAATGACTCCAAGGGAAACATCATAATCACATGAAAACGCTATTCTATGGAAAGAAATATGGAAAGAGAGCCTAGATTAAAGTCTACACATGAATTTTACCTCCCAAGAGAAAATTCTGAGAAAAGAGAAGGAGAACTTACTTGGAAGTGGGAGATGTGAATCTTCTCAAAAAGCACCGAGTTGATGAGTGGAGTCGCGAGTGGAAGCGGCAAAATGCCCTCCAAAATCACCTGGGAGAGAGAGAGAGAGAGTGAGAGAAGAAGGGAAGGAGATAAGGAATAAACAGGGATTAATGCCCTGTTCACGATTTTCAATCGGGTAGGACCGGTGGGCCGATCGGCGGGCCACCCTGCCCCCCGGTGTCACCTGTCGGTTGAGTATTTAGGACCGACGGGCCACCTGCCCGCCGATGCAGCCCACCGATTGAGGAAACTTGAGAAAAATGGGAATTTTTTTTAATTAATGTCATTAATATAATTATATTGATTTTTGCCATTATTCATATGATTGCGTGTTATGGTCAAGTGGGACCATTGACATACTTGTCGGAGCACCGGTCTTGTATCTTGGAATTAAGTTGCGGTTAGTTGCAAACTATCATACACTACAATACCCTATGTGATGGTATATACTTGTGTGCCGAAATCAATTCTACGGTGTTTAACCAATGTGGTGCATGATATGTTCCAGGTACAGGGATACGATGGTACGTACTAGATCCGGTAGCAATACCCGAGGTACCTCGCGTGGTCCTCGTCTGGTCGGTCGACCACCGAATCCCAGGAGGTCCTGCTCTGTGGGGCAAACCTCACCTCCACCACCTCCAGAGACCCTTGGTCAGGGTGGGGCATATGGGGACCCACCTATGACTACACTCCCGGACCCTCCACCGGTTATTACTCTGGGAGATGTTGCTACCATAATTCAACAGTCACAACAGGCTTTTCAACAACAAATGCTTCAGCAACAGCAAGCATTTATGACTGCTATTCAGTAACAATTGGACCTTTCTCAATCGGGTCAACCTCCCCGGATACTTACTCCACAGGACCCGCCTGTAGGGTCTGGAACGGGGCCACAAGTGGGGGGTACACCTCCAAACCCACCATTTGGCATTCCTCCGTATGGGGTACCCCCTCCATACCATTACTACCTGGCTTATGCTCCCAATTACCTGGCGGCGAATAATACGTCAAAGGTAGTGGAGTCATTCAAGAGGAACTTACCACCTGTATTCACTAAGGTGGGGAGTGATCCTCTGGAACCAAACCAGTGGATCCAAGAATTGGAGAAAATATTTGAGGTGATTGAGTGCACGGATGCACAGAAACTCATTTGTTCGGGGTTGCAACTCAAGAAAGAGGCCAACTCCTGGTGGCAAGCTTCTAAGCCCATATTGTTGGCTGCCCATCCAGAACCCATCTGGGAACAGTTCAAGGAGTTGTTCTTGGACAACCATTATCCACGCAGCTTCAGAGACCGCAAGGAGACTGAGTTTATGGCTTTAACTCAAGGAGGCAAGACTATCCTTGAGTACCAACAGCAATTTGAGAGCTTGTTCCATTTTGTCCCATGGCATATGCGGACGACTAAGGAGAAGGCTGCGAGATTTCTAAAAGGCCTAAAAGCATCCATTGGGTCTGTACTTGAGGTCTTGGATTTGACTGACTATGGCCAGATTGTGCAGAAGGCCAAGACCATGGAGGATAAGCAAAAGGTAGAATAGTCCCTCACCACTGGATTGTGGAAGAGAACGAACCCATTTTCGGATATGGGAAATTCCTCCAAAGCATCCCGTGGATCGTACAGTTCTGGGCCTATGTATAGGTAGCCCTATAGGCCATCTGGCTACCCTCCTAGACCAGCTGGTGGTTCGGGCTCTTCATCTTTTCGCCCGAACACTAGTGCGGCACCTACAGCTCCAAGGCCACCTAGACCTCCATCTGCAATAGGTCAAGTGCAGAGGGGCCCCGCCCCAGTTCCGACATCTTAGATTCGTTGCTTTAACTGCCATTCATATGGGCACTATACAAAGGACTGTAGGGTTAGACCAGCCTTGCCCTCCAGTCAGCCCTCGGCGTACCGACCTCCCTTAACTCGGAGAAGTCAACCGTAGGGAAGGATGTATGCTCTATCAGCTGAGGAAGCTGAGGCCAGTACAGAAGTAGTAGCAGGTACATTTTAAATTAAGAATTTCCTTATGTTAAATATTGATGATCTGCTGAAATTATATACATTGTTACACTAGGTGTCCTATCTATATCAGGCATACAAGCCTACGTTTTATTCGATTCAGGAGCTACTCATTCATTTGCATCTAGGAGATTTACAGAGAAACTTGGGATGCCACCCAGGATCCTAGATCACGGAATGATTGTTAGTATGCCTACTGGGAAAGTTATTCAGTTAAAGGAGGTGTATGGACCGTGCCCAGTGGAAATTAGTGGAGAGAAATTTGATGCACAACTCATTAAGTTCAATATGCAGAATTTTGATGTTATATTGGGCATGGATTGGTTGTCGGCTCATCGAGCTAATGTGATGTGTGCTGAGAAGCTAATTAGGGTGACAGATGACGAAGGGAAAGAATTGGTATACCGAGCAGATAAAATGAAACGGGTGAGGAAGGTCCTTGTCTCCGCCCTCCAAGCGGTAAAATTGTTGAAAAGTGGATGTCAGGGCTACTTAGCATCGGTACTTGATGTTGATGCAAGGATTACACCTCTAGAAGAGGTAAAGGTGGTTAAAGAGTTTCCTGACGTCTTCCCAGATGATCTGATGCATTTACCACCTGATAGAGAGTTGGAGTTTGCCATAGATTTGACTCCTGGAGCAGCTCCAGTATCTAAGGCTCCATACAGGATGGCACCAGCTGAATTGAAGGAGTTGCAGATGCAGTTGTAAGAATTATTGGAAAAGGGGTTTATTCGCCCAAGTGTTTCACCTTGGGGTGCCCCAGTGTTGTTTGTCAAGAAGAAAGATGGCAGTTTGCGTATGTGCATCGATTACCGGGAATTAAATAAGCTAACCATTAAGAACTGGTATCCATTGCCACGCATTGATGATTTATTTGACCAACTGCAGGGTGCCAGGGTATTTTCAAAGATAGACCTTCGATCAGGCTATTATCAGCTCAAGATAAAGAGCAACGACATACCCAAAACAACATTTAGGACTCGGTATGGGCACTATGAGTTCCTAGTATTATCTTTTGGGTTAACCAATGCACCTGCAGCATTCATGGATTTAATGAATCGAGTATTTCATGATGTACTCGATAAATGGGTAATTATTTTTATTGATGACATCTTGATCTGCTCCAAGATAGAAGAGGAGCACACTCAACACTTGAGAATGGTGTTACAGAGGTTGAGAGAACAACAGTTGTTTGCCAAGTACAGCAAGTGTGAATTCTGGCTTGAGCAAGTTGGATTCCTGGGGCACGTAGTGTCTAAGGCTAGAATCGAAGTAGATCCTGATAAGGTGAAAGCAGTAGTAGAATGGGAAAGCCCTAAGAATGTCACTGAAATTAGAAGCTTCTTGGGTTTGGCTGGATATTACCGGCGCTTCATTGAGAATTTCGCCCGAATCTCAACACCAATGACTAAATTAACCAAAAAGGGTGTGAAATTCGACTGGGCAGAGGAATGTGAGAAGAGTTTCCAGGAATTGAAGAAGAGGTTGGTGTCGGCCCCTGTGTTGACCATCCCTGAAGGCACAGGTGGAATGACAGTCTACACTGATGCTTCCAAAGTTGGTTTGGGTTGCGTTCTCATGCAACGCGGTAAAGTAATAGCGTATGCATCCCGACAACTAAAGGAGTATGAGAAGAACTACCCCACTCATGATTTAGAACTAGTCGCAGTCATTTTTGCCCTTAAGATTTGGCGACATTATTTGTATGGGGAGAAGTGTGAGATATACAGTGATCACAAAAGCCTTAAGTACTTCTTCACCCAGAAGGATTTGAACATGAGACAGAGGAGATGGCTTGAGCTCATGAAGGATTATGACTGCGACATTCAGTATCATCCCGGTAAAGCTAATGTAGTAGCAGATGCGTTGAGTCGGAAGGCACAGACTGTGTCACTCTCATGCTTAGCAGTCAGCCCATCACTTATGCAGGAGGCGACACTAATGGATGAAGCTCTCTTATATGAAGGAGCAACCTTAGATTTTGAACGTCAACTAGAAAACCTTAAATGGTTGACTGTATCCTTGACAGCTCTACAGGTGCATCCGGCTATTAGGCAAGAGGTAATAATGAAACAACCTTTGGATCCTGAATTGCAGCGGATCAGAGTTAAGGTTCAAGATCAAACAATGAACGATCCAGATTTTGTTTTAGCCAGTGATGGGGCATTGATGTTTCGAGCCAGATTGTGTGTACCCGATGATTTGGATATACAAGACAAGATAGTGCGAGAGGCACATAGCTCCGAGTACTCACTCCACCCAGGAAGTACAAAGATGTACAAAGACCTCAAACAAAATTACTGGTGGCCTAGCATGAAAGTCACAATAGCTCTGTATGTGGCGACTTGTCTCACATGCCAAAAAGTAAAAGCCGCGAGGCATCGACCTTATGGTACTCTTCAGTCACTCCCAGTGCCAGAATGGAAGTGGGAAAGGATTACAATGGACTTCGTCACTGGACTACCATGTACACCTAAGGGGATGGACGTGATATGGGTAATCGTTGATCGGCTTACCAAGACTGCTCATTTCATTCCCATCAAGACCAAGTTCTCTATGGCCAAACTAGCACAACTGTACATGGACAACATAGTGCGCTTACATGGAGTGCCAGTGAGCATTGTATCAGACAGAGACCCAAGGTTCACTTCTAGATTTTGGAAAAGCTTCCAGCGTGCCTTGGGATCACAGTTGAATTTGAGTACTGCTTTCCACCCACAGACTGATGGTCAGTCGGAGCGAACCATACAGATATTAGAAGACATGCTCAGGGCATGTACGATGGAAATGTGTGGTAGTTGGGAAGAATATATACCTCTTATGGAGTTTGCCTATAACAACAGTTACCAAGCTACAATTGGGATGGCTCCATATGAGGCATTATATAGCAAGAAGTGCAGAACTCCCTTGTATTGGGATGAGGTAGGTGAATGTCGAATGTTAGGACCTGAAATGATACAGATGACTTGTGACAAAGTTGATGTTATTCGAGAATGGATTAAAGTAGCTCAGTCCCGTCAAAAGAGCTATGCGGACACCCGCAGAAAAGACATTGAATTTCAGCCAGGAGAAAAGGTATTTCTCAAGATCTCTCCTACTCCGGGTTGGTTCAGTAGCCTACATGCTTGCTCTGCCACCTTCACTTAGGGATGTTCATAATGTATTCCATGTATCCATGCTGAAGCGATACGTTCATGATCCCTCTCATGTATTACCCATGGAGCCAGAATACCTTGAAGCTGACATGACCTATATAGAGCAGCCAACTGAAATTTTGGACCGAAAGGTGAAAACCCTTCGCAACCACTCCATTTCCTATGTAAAGGTGCGATGGGCTAATCATTCACTTGAAGAACCATCTTGGGAGAAAGAGGATGAAATGCAAGACAAGTACCCTTACCTTTTTGATCAACCAGGTACGCAATTTCGAGGACGAAATTTTTCAGAAGGGGGGTAAATGTAATACCCTACTTCTTAAACCCGGTCTGATTACACGGTTGACCCGGTTTAACTATGCAGGACCCAAACTGGAGAGAGTTAGAGCGGGTTCCCTATGGACTATGATGGCAAGGGTGACCTTAAACACCAGCTGACCCGACAAGTCCGAGCCAGTGCCAGAAGAGATGGGAATACCCAAGCCATGTACCTGCACCTATCATAAGGCCATGTACGGATAAAGCATGTATGTAGCCGTATATTAAGGTACATATGTATATTACATCGTATGCCAAGGGTGTGGTTCGCGCCGAGGCCCGAACTCTGTCAAAATCCCAAGTTTTAGCCCTCAGGTGGGCGGACAGGTGGGCGCATCCACCCACCTGAGTGACCCACCCATGTGAATTACTTAGTATTTTAAAGAAGTATATATAGCATTTATACTTTCTTTTCTTTTCTCATTTATGACACTCGTACGTTGGTAGAGGAGTAAAGAGGAGAGAGAAAAGAAAGGGAAGAAGAAGGGAAGAGAAGGAAGAGGAAGAAGAGTTGGATGTCATCGGCGCCGAGGCTTGATCTCCCCATTCCGACGCCGGAAGAGTGATCTTCAACACTAGATCTACATTTAGAGGTAAGCAAAGTTGGGTTCTTTAAACATTCGCCATACCCAAGTAAAACCCTTGATTTGGGTAGGGTTTCTTGAGATCTTGTAAATCCACTTTCAAATGATGAATCTAAGATTTAATAGATGATTTATGTGTTGATCTTGAAGGATTTGAAGAAGTATTTACAAGGTTGGAGAAGCATTGTGGATTTGAAGTGATTTTTGGGGTTTGAAGGTGTTCTTGAGCAAAGAAGGTAAGATGGCTTCCCATTCCTTAAATCTAACCTAGATCTAGGTTAGAACCATCCTATAAGACTTTGAAAGTGTGAAGAATGGGTTTGGAAAAACCCCCATTTGAATCCCAAAAGAATGGAGGAAGTTGGGAAGAAACAGCAGGTTTCCCGCCAAGACCGGTGGGCAAGACCGGTGGGCCATCTGGCCCGCCTGTGGGCACCCGCCTGAGAGGGTAGGGCCCTCGGGCACAACCGGTGGGCCAGACTGACGGGCTAACAGGCGGGCCACCCTGACCGTCGGTCTTAGCAGACCCCCTGGCCCAATCGGCGGGCCAACCGGTGGGCCAGCCTACCGGTGGGCCAGACAGGTGGGCTGTCTGACCCACCTGAGAGGCTCCAAATGTGATTCTTACGTCTGATTGAACCCAAATCGGACGTGCAACCTTCTTTTAACGTTCTAAACATGATTTTGTCATCGGATCTCATTAATTTTGATCCTAAGATGGTGAAATACTAACCCTGCTCACTCATGTTAGGTTCACCAAATCCTACGCTTCCCGCATCGGATCTCACCCGTACCGAGCGGGAATCCTTGTACACTATAAGTGGGGAGAGGACGTTTGGCCTTGTTTCAAGGCATTGTTTGGCATTCATTTAATTGTATCTAGTCTAGCCATGCCATCATGAAAATGCTATGTAGATTAGTCATCCTCGCATTGTTATGCATGTGTGCTATGTTTACTTTCTAAATGTCAAGTGATAAGATGCTTATGCGATGAATGTTGACATCATTGTGCACAATGCATTAATAGAATAGATGTCATAGTCGGCATGGAAACGAGTGCATTGGTGGCCCGTGGTATGGGACGCGATGGCACTATGCAATCGTACTATTGTCATATAGGAGCATGCGATTTAGGATTTTCACCATCCCGTGCTATGACCCTTCCCAACAGGGGTTAAGGTGTTGGGTTACCATTTGGGGGGAAGCAATGGTCGCGGTTGTCGGGTCACAATGGTGGTTAGACATAACGCCCGGCGGGTCATTAGGACAGTCTGCAACCCCGGTGGTATATTCAAGAGGGTCAATCATACTGCTTTTAAATTGCTGGAGTCAGCACCTTTAATTTCAGTCATTTACTTTTCTGTTGAGAGCCGGTGGTCGGCATATTTTTACTTTTTCGAGTACTCATAGTGGGCCTTCTCCGACAGCCCTATAGTCGTATCACGGGATGGAGTTCGCGGCTCGTACCCGGAGTATACGCGCACTGTGACTGTAGTAGCGCTAAACCAAAGACTTAGTAATGTTGCTTAGGTGGATGTGATTTAAAATGTATTGCATAGCATGTAGTGCATATGATTGTGTTTTGTTGTGTGGATTGCTGTGTGGTCAATCTTTCCACTTGCTGAGCTAGTGAGCTCATCCCACGTGTGCACCTCTTTTTAAATGATTTTGCAGGTCATCCATCTGAAGAGCACGGGTCGGGTCCCACGGTTGAGTTCCCTGAAGAGGGCTGGTGGGCCCCTGAGTAGCTAGAGCACGGCACTGACTGCTCGTGCGAGAGTTGTGCTACGGGACCGCAGTTTTAATGCCGAGCTGAGCTCAACCCTTGATGCCGAGCTGAGCTCTAGCCTTTGATACTGAACCGAGCGGTATACTCTGATTTTTAATGGTTTCCTCTTTGTACTTGATATGTGAATTGTACTTTTATTATGTAATTATCATGCCTTCGGGCCCACATGTATATAACTATTGTATCACAATTCGGGTATCAAGTATTAGGGGAATATTCACAGGTAAACCAAGTCTTCTACTGGTCTGATAAGCTTTTAATAGTCGTTTGTATGCTGTGGTGGAATACAGTATCAGCTGATCCTGGCAGGTTTGGGTTAACCGGTGTTAACCCGGTCATTGGCCTGGTTCGGTGTGAACAGGGTGTGACAATGCCAATATAAGGGTGTCCTGCATCTCCTACCATAAAATGCCTCATATGGAGCCACTCCAATTGTGGCCTGATAGCTATTATTATAAGCAAACTTCATAAGAGGTATATTTTCCTCCCAGCTACCACTCATTTCCATCACACAGGCACTGAGCATATCTTTTAGTATTCATATGGTTCGTTCAGATTGCCTGTCAGTTTGTGGGTGGAAAGCAGTACTTAGGTTCACCTGTGTTCCTATGGCATGCTAGAGGCTCTTTCAGAATTTAAATATGAACCTTGGGTCTCTATCTGATACAATACTCATCGGTGCCCCATGTAAGCGAACTACTAACCCATGTAAAGTTTTGCCAACTTGTCCATAGAATAGGTAGTCTTGATTGGAATGAAATGAGCGTCTTGGTAAGCCTGTCAACTATCACCCAGATTGCATACATCCCTTGGGTGTACGAGGTGATGAAATCTATGGTAATCATATCCCACTTCCACTCCGGTACTAGGAGGGATTGAAAAGTTTCATATGGTCGATGCTGCTCCGCCTTGACCTTCTGACATGTGAGACACTGCACTACATATAAGGCCACAGTAATCTTCATCCCTGGCCACCAGTAACATTATTTAAGATCCTTGTACATCTTTGTGCTTCCAGGGTGAAGTGTGTACTCTAAGTTATGTGCTTCCTTTACTATCTTGTCCTGTATCACCAAGTCATTGGGCACACACAACCTGCCCTGAAACAAAAGTGCTCTGTCCTTGGCTGTTCTGAAGTTAGGTTCATCCACCATTTGCTCTTGAATCCTAATTCTGATCATCTACAACTCAGGATCCAAGGGTTGTTTCATGATCACCTCTTTCCTGATAGATGGTTGTACCTGCAGGGCCACTAGAGATAGAGTTAGCTGCTTAATACTACCCGGCTGATGATTAAGCTCCAAGGTCGCTTCCTCCTTTAGGAGGACATCATCCATTAATATTGCTTCTTACTTAAGTGGTAGGCTAGTGGCCAAGTACGCAAGTGATACAGTCTAAGCTTTTTGACTCAATGCATCCGCAAGCTTTACCAGATGGTATTGGATATCGTAGTCATAATCTTTCATAAGTTCCAACCATCTCCTCTACCTCATGTTTAAATCCTTTTGGGTAAAGAAGTACTTGAGACCTTTGTTATTACTGAATATCTCGCACTTCTTCCTATACAAATAATGGTGCCAGATCTTCAAAACAAAGATGACTACCACTAACTCCAAATCATGGGTGGGGTAGTTCTTCTCATACTCCTTTAGTTTCCTAGATGCATATGCCACCACCTTTTCATGTTGCATGAGAGCGTAACCCAACCCAATCTTGAAAGCATCAGTGTAGACCGTCATCCACCCATGCCCTCCAGAATTGTCAATACTAGGCTGACACCAATCGACTCTTCAATTCCTGGAAACTATTTTCACTTCCTAGACCATTCAAACTTCATGCCCTTTTTTGTCAAATTGGTTATTGGAGTAGTGACTTGAGAGAAATTCTTAATGAAGCGTCGAAAGTAGCCCGCTAACCCTAAGAAGCTTCTAATCTCTATCATATTCTTGGGTGTTTCCCACTCCACTATCACTTTTACCTTACCCGAGTCTACTTCAATTCCATTCTCAGATATTATGTGTCCTAGGAATCCAATCTGCTTGAGCCAAAAACTCACACTTGCTGAATTTTGTGTATAATTGTTGTTCTCTCAACCTTTGAAGTGCCATCCTAAAGTATAGCATGCTCCTCTTCAGTCTTTGAGTAGATCAAAATGTCATCGATAAAAACGATGACCTACTTATCAAGAACAGCATGAAATACTCGGTTCATTAGATCCATAAAAGCTGCTGGTGTGTAGGTTAACCCGAAAGAAAGCACTAAGAATTCGTAGTGACCATACCGAGTCCTAAAAGCTGTCTTGGGTATGTTGCTGCTTTTTTATTTTGAGCTGATAATAGCCAGATCTGAGATCAATCTTTGAGAATGCCTTAGCACCCTGCAGTTGATCAAAGAGGTCATCGATGCGTGACAATGGATACTAGTTCTTGATGGTTAGTTTGTTCAACTCCTGGTGATCGGTGCACATTGCAGACTCTCACCCTTCTTCTTCTCCCTCCTCTTTACTCTTCTCCACCAACCTTGCTTAATTGATGACTTAAATAATTTTATTCACTCATATTTGGTTGTATTATGGTAATGAGAATGATCTTTTGCATGCATGACTCACCTATCACTCTGTGGCAAGAAATTTCATAATTTTTAGGTTAGGGTTCATGAGAAATTTGGGGTTTTTATTGTTTTGACTTCAATAAAGTTGAGATATGTGTAATTGTATGCATTTGAACCCTCTTTTACTCACTATTGTTGAATTCCTCTCAATGCTATGGATGTTCATTGATTATGCTCATTCCTATGGAAAATTTATTTTTTTCTTCCCTTACAATTTGCCAAATGCTTTGGGTTATTGTTAGTTTGAGTATTTGTATGATCTATGCTCCAAATGAAATGTTCTCACTCCTTGGCTTCTAACTGTGAAATGTGCATTAAAAAGCATGACACCTTGATGTTCTCTTGGTCACTACACTATACATGCCAACTCTTTCCTTATCAACTTGTCATTTCTATATGAGCATATTATGTCAATGGCATGAGCATTATAGTGGTTTTTTTCCTTATTCATCATCCAGTACACATTACTCCCCCCTTTTTATGGCAATCCTTAGTATCCCCTACAATGTACTTAATATAAGTGCCATGTTGGATTGTTGTCATTCACACTACTCTTCCACTACTTATAGCCTTATATGCATTGACTCTTCTCTTATATATTGCTTAATTTACTTCCTCTTGGAATTCTTGTCGAGTTTCTTATTCTTTATATATGTTTTCACATGGACTTTACAGGATGTTATCTTGCAAAGGTAAGGAGGCTGCTGCCCCATCCCAGAGCAGGAAAACTCCTACCCCAAGGGGGAAAATGCAGCTTCGAGGTCTTCTACAAAAAGGACTCACTAGAGAAGGAATTCCCTTGTGGACCCAGAGGATTATGATGAGACCATGTTCCGAAGCCTGGAAACAGTTGCCTCGTGGTCCATGTTTTCCTTAAGGCCAGTGCTCATGGAGAAGATTGTGATAGTAGAGAACTTCATAAGGGTCCAGATGCTAGAGAAATTCACGGCTTTGGGCTGGCAGTCCATGCTCTCCATTGATTTTCCCTACTACCCCGACCTTGTTCATAAATTTTACTACAATCTAGAAGCTTCCTATGACAACAGGGTGTACTCCCTTGCCAGTCGAGTGAAGGGGAGAGACATCAGACTACCCATAGAGCTATTCCCAGAGATCCTTGGCATATCGATGGAGGGAAATTAGTATTTTTGTCCTCCCAGGGGCAAGGCTTTGGGTCCATTTATGGACTAGGAGTTACAGAACCATATTTACGACACCATCAGTGGTAGTGAGGCATGCCCAGAGTCCAAGACTGCATATATTCTAGATGTTTGTGTTTTTAGCCGCGTTGTTCAGTTCAACTTGCTCCCTAGATTTGGTCATAGCAACCTGGTGAATTTCGTGGTGGCATACATGGCTTATTGCATTTATATAGCCCTGGATGATGCTTCACTCCTATGTCTTCTTTTCATCATGATGAAAACCATGGAGCACCACACTGCACACCCCACGATGGAAGTTTTCCTTATGGTCAGTCCCTTACAAGAGTATTCCAGCATTTCCATGTTGATTTAAGGGGTGAGGAGTGAAAATTCCCATTAGATAAGTTTTCCCAAGGAAACCTACATAAGATGGACTTGCATGGTGTTATGGAAACTAATGATGAGGAAATGGTTCTTGAGGAAGATGATGAAGAGGATGAACAGCATGACCCTACAATAGATGAGGAGGAAGAAAATCCAGCTGTCATGGAGACTGAGGATCTTTCTTATGCAGCACCCACTCCTCCGGATGGGGATTTTGACTATCAGGGCATGTTGGACAGATTGGAGGCGCTTCAGGTAGGGCAAGAGCAAATCTTAAAGAATCAAGAAGAGGGAGCCGCACGTTAGAGGATACTTTGGTGGAACCAAGTAAGGATGAGGACAGATGCTTTAACTATTATGATTGTCACCTCAATATAAACTCTAGGTCTAGGGAGGAAAAAGTCATTGATCTGGATGATGATTGATAGTATGGTGGACTATGGTTGTTATCTGTTGAAATTGTTTTGGGGAACATCTCTTTATTTTATTTTTTTTGAAATTTTGTACTTTTCTTTTCGTACATGCAGCATGACACAAGTTTTATCTTTTATCTCATCATAACTTTTATATTATAAATCTTTTATGTTTATCCAACCCCAAATCCTATTAAAGATTCTACAGGGTTTGAACCTGCAAGCTGAGTATGTTTAGAGCATCGCACTCTGATTTCACCGTTGTCATGCCCCGTTCACATAGAGATGGACCGGTGACTGGGTTACCTCCGGGTAACCCAAGAATCATCAAGATCATCTAATGCAATAAATCATAGCATAGCATATAACAAAAGATATGAAAATATAATTAAATAATTCAGTGAAAGACTCATCATATATATATATATATATATATCTATAAATTCCCCACTACTCTTGATACCCAAATTGTTATACATAGCATATATATACATGTCGGCCTGCAGACATGATAATTACACAAGAAGATAACAATTTAAATATCCAGAGCACAGAAGGGGAAAATAACAAAAGAATAAAAAAGGTGATGATGGTTAATCACTATTATTGCCTACAATGCAGCCCTCGCACGTGCACCTGACACCGTGCTTGAAACCTTCTGAAACCCACCAGTTCCCTATTGAAAACTTGTCAGTGGGCCTCAGCTCTTGCTCCTCAACGGAAAAACCTACAAAATCATCTAAAAAGGTGTATATATAAGGGGGGTTAGCTCACTAGCTCCGTAAATGGAAAGAAATATACAAATTAGCAGCCACATTTCAAATGATCATATATGCATGCAATTTATTTTAGGCATAATTGCCTAGGCAACAATGCTAAGTTATAGGTTACGTGCTATTCACAAACACAGTGCATGTATGCCCTGGTTGTGAGACACATTCTCCATCCCGCCATAAACCCATAGGGTTGTTAGAGAGGACCGATCGTGAGTACTCAAAAAAGTAAATTGTGGCTGTACCACGGTATAAAAGTAAATCGAGGCCAAACCACAGTAGAAAATAAATGCAGTACACTTGGACCTCTGAATATATCACTAAGATTTCCAACTGTCCTAATAATCAGCCATGCAGTCAGCTTGGAAACGAATTTATTGGTGCGTCGTGGAATGGGACATGGGACACGGATGCATTATGTGGCCATACTATCTCATATAGATGCATTAGATTTAGGTTGACATTCCCTCATGCTCGACCCTTCCCAACAGGGATTTAGGTGTTGGGTTATCACTGAGGGGAAGCATCGATTGTGGACCACCGTGATGGTTAACAATTCATCACATGTCCAATAATTCATCACCATCCAATATTTGAAATAGTCCATGCTCATAATTCAACAAGTAACATATATTTAAAATTTTAAACATACATTATAACGATTCATAAATGTATCCTGCAGTAAACGAGACATATGCATGAAGATAGCATTCATAAATGGCAAGATGATGTACATAATGAAAATGATGCAATAAACATTCCAAAATAAGATCAACATCCCCTTCCCACTTACCTATTCACGTACAAGATGTGTATATTCGGTACAAGTGAGATCAGGCATGCGAAGATAAGGGTCACAAAAACCTAACATAGAAAGGAAGCTTAGAATACGTCCATTCCAGGACCATAAGAACAATGAGTGACATGGTCACGATGCGTTTAATAATGCAAAGGAGGTTGTTGATGAAGTTCAAGCTCGAACGGAGCTCAGTGGACCAAAGGTGGGTCATACAGGTGGGTAGAAGGACCCACCTATGCAAGACACCCATGCAAGACACCTATGCAAGCAACACCCAGACTACATAGGTGGGTGCTACCGCTGGGCCTAGGTACCCACAGGTCCTACTTGTCGGTAGGACTTGGGGCCTAGCTAAGACTGGTAGGTTCTATCGACAGGTTTAGGTACCCGCTGGTCCTACCTGTCGGTAGGGCCTGAGTCCTAGCCAAGACTGGTGGGTTTGGCTACCCGCCGATTCCAGCCCCCATTGTCCAGCAGGTTCTTGCTGCCCCTATTTCCTCCTTTACCCCACCTTTTGGGAAACCGGAGGGTTGATTCCTTTGCATTTGCCACACATTTAAGACTCTATTTACATGAATACTACATAGATTTAGGTTCAAATCAAGATTTGGGAACAAATCTTACCTTCAAGCTCAAGAAAACCCCTAAACCTAAGATTCTTCCTCCAACTCAAGATATCATTTAAATGCCTTCAGATATTGGTTGTTCCTTCTTTAAAACCTTCAAAGACAACACATAAACTCTCTCTTAACTTTTTTATTTGACCACACAAGAGGATTTCACAAGATTCAATGAATTTTACACTTACCTACCTCGAATTGCAACTCTCAAGGTTCTAATCACCTTTCCGGTGTCGAAATGGCCAGGTACGACTTTGACAACGAGCAGGGAACACTTTCCCCCAAACTTTCTTCCCTTCTCTTCCTTCTTCTTCTCCCTCCTCTTTACTTCTCTCCACCAACCTTGCTACAAGATTAATGGGAGAAGAGTAAATGCTATTTATAATTGGGTCATAAATATCTACTAGCGTGTGTTTAGCTTTGACACCTAATAGCCCAAATCGCATTAAACTGCGATGGTAAGCGAAGTAGTCGAAAATACCGGATACACATGACCCCACTACGACGGGGAACTTGAAACACCAGTGATAACCCAAGTCGGGCTTGCTGGGGCCCACATTTTCCCTATAGGTTAGTCGCACGGGAGGGTTGTACCCACCTGTGACTACCCACCTGTTGGCCAAAACATGGCCAACCTTGCTGGATTTCAGTGGGAATTGCTCCTCAATGCATATTTCATTCTCGTCACTTGTCGTGAACCAAATTCTCATCATTAATACAACAACTTACTTTCCCCACTCGTACATATCCTTATGTAATGTGCAAGGGCATGGCTAAGGCATGCGAATCACATCGGACACTGAATCAAATTTGTCCAGCCACCCCACATTTGAAGTCACATTTGCCGTCATATACCATAAGGCACCCGTATCAACCCTTGTCGATTCGGACCCTGCATGACCAAACCGAACCAACGGGACAATAAACCAAGTTTAGATAGAAGTGCACTACAGTAGTCCTCCATGACCTACCACCGAGTGGGATTAGCCAATACCTTACCCTTATTGGCAAGGGCTATAGCACTGAGATGTATGCATCCATAGCATTCATAACATTCATAGAATCCAATCACACATCCGTGGTCACAACTGTAACACTGACCTCTGAGCCTATGGTACCGGAAAGAACCTCGGCCACACTGTGCCTCAGACTGTCAATATTATAACCATCACCACACAACTAACATACTACACATCCACAAAACCTAGAACACATCAAAGTTGGTAAAAACATGCAACATGTGAAATATATAATTTTATATAAAATAAATCCATAACATGGTAGTCATCACATTCTATATGAGTATGCATAACTGAAAATATAAAACACTCCATAAAATAAATCAAACACTCACTCACCTCAAAACCCAAATCCCAAGTCCGATAGAATTCTATCAATCAATCGCGTGTCCTCACCCGATAAATTTAGGTTCCTAATCAAAGGTGTATTATCATGTTAAATATTTATGACTCCTAACACAATTTAGTATAGGTTCTATATTGAACCTAACAACCCTCAACAGTCCGTATACTAACCTAATTCTAAAACCTCAGACAAGCCCCCGAACTGCCCCTACCCATAGAGTTAAATTTAGGTAAATATGTAAGGAAACGAAACCCACAAGGCATGGGGCACAGTTCAGCAAAATAGAGGCTATTCAGCTTCGAAAACACCCAACTGGTGGGTCAATTCTGCATAATTTTATTCTGCCAGAATTGCTTTTGCTGGTCACTTTTTGTTTAGGTTGTAACCAAGGCCAAAAGCCATTATGCCCAACAATATAGGGGGTGCTTTCTTATGCCTCTAGGGTCAATAAATACCTCAACAATCATTCCAATTCCTTGAGCTAACTTCAACCCATCCCAATTCCATGAAATTCTATAATTTTTAGTAATTGGGAATTGCTAAACTGAGAGCTGAGCTCCTCCCTTCACCATTCCCTCTTAACTAAGGTTGGATAGACATATAAATAAATGTTGTTCACACACCAACCCTAGTTAAGCTCACATAGTTAACTAATTTAAGGATTCACATTTTAAGAAAGGGAATTGCACTAATTTAACCCCAAATTGACAACCTACATATCTAATT
Source organism: Macadamia integrifolia (assembly GCF_013358625.1). Lineage (NCBI taxonomy): Eukaryota > Viridiplantae > Streptophyta > Magnoliopsida > Proteales > Proteaceae > Macadamia > Macadamia integrifolia. The sequence continues at coordinate 69,724 of NW_024868266.1, forward strand.
CATCCAATTGGGGTTATCTCATCTAATACATCACTCATATGAACCTGAAAATTTATAAGAAACGTGGTAGTACCATGCATCAGTTCTAACTAATCTTAGGTGGGACAATTCATAGGTCACAGAGGACAATCGGTTAATTTCTTCCCAATTCACCCAATAAAATACAATAGAACTACTGTACAACAATTAAGGTCGCAAAATTTTACTTTTTTTGAGTGTATGTACAATAGAAAGAAGGTTCTAGCAGCTCATCTTAGCTATGTGCAGCATCAACTCCATGTTCAGCCAAGTGGTAACAACCTTCCAGGCTTGAATCAGTAGCAACCCTATCCAGCAACAAGATGGCATCATCATATGGCCTTTGCTTGCACAAAAAACAACAGCATCAGAAGAGGATGCAATAGTAGGAATAGAGGCAACAGCAGCAGGGCAATAGGAGGACAACAACCATGTACAACAGCTCCTTTACCGAATTGTGCAACAAGACTAGAGTGAACAATGGCTGGTCTCTTCCTTTATAATTCAGCCCAAATGGGTCCTAGGGCCCGTTTGGCTGAACACCCTATTGTCTAAAAGTAATTTTTAAAAATAATTCTAAAAAGTAATTTTCAAAACTAATTCAAAAACCATAAAATTGTTTAAATTAAATTTCCATTGATGGACCCCACCAAGTATTGACCTAAAACATGGGTTACACTCAGAAAATACATCCCTATGCATGGGGTAGACATGATGAGTTGGGGTGCAGAGAGGTGGACCCCATATAGAAAACCTTTTTTTTTCTACCAGCCCAACCGACTGGCCAGTTGGCAGTTGAATTGCCTGCCGATTGTAGCCTTTTCAGCCCATCAATTGTCCTACCTCCTAGGCTTATGAATCCACTCAATGTGGAACTGGTTCCACTCATTTTCTGGCCATTTAATACATTAACTTGGCCAGTGGATCTGTTAAATTCCCTCTCCTACTACTGTACAACAAGATAACTTATTGCCTTTGTGCCAGCTATGTCCTGACACTAGGTTCAGCTACTTCTGATTCAGGGTGTTACATCAGGGCACTCTCAAACACTTGCCCTTATTTATTTATTCTATATTCAAAATAAAATTAATAAAAAAACTGATTGTGCTTGAAACAAAGCTTGTTAGGGACGTGCCCACATTCTTATAGTTGGTTTTGATGATAATAAACATATGAAGGTATTTTGCAGTTGTTTTCAAATATTGTTTTGTAGAGACTTCATATCAAAGATTGAATTTAACGAATGAAAGAAAGAAATGAATATCAAAATCATCAAATGGTGAAAATAAAAACCCAAGAAGTAAAGTAGAAAGCTCAAGAGAGAGAGAGGAAGTGTGAAGCCTCCAAAGCTTGAAGAAAGTACTTCAAAGTATTAAGATCGCAACCTATCAAGACTTGAAGTTAACCCAAACATCAAGCAATACAAGAAGAATATTGAAGACCATTTGCTAGATGTTAGATAGAAGCCTTGAAGATCTTAGCTCAATGTAATAGTGCACACATCATATACCAGCATTGCATAGCATCTCATAAGCATGCACAATATATTGGATCCTTTAGTTCATATTAACTTAGAATGATTTTAGAAAGTACCTATGACCAAGGGTGAAACCTAAAAATGGTTAGGAACATGTTAGGTATAGATGTCTTAGGAATTTGCTGAGAATATAGCAATAACCCTGTTCAAAGGTATTTTGAGAAACCTTAAAGTAGGTTTCAGAAGACGGTCTCTTCACCAATTTTGAATAAATTCAAGTTACGAATCCAAAAAACTTGGAATCAAGTCAATCCGAAGTCGGATGAGAAAGTTATGGCCTAAATACTGATGAAATGCCAACTTTCTAAATGCCTGTCAAAAGTTATGGCCCTAGACGATCGGTACCCTACCGGTCGATATGTCTGATCGACGAGTATGAAACCAACTGTCTTGCCCAAGCTCTAACTGCTAGTTTTTGTCAACGACTCTTTTTAGCGGTCAACCGGTAGACCCAAAAAGTGACTGTTTGAGTGAGATTTCTTGCCAAATTTTCATTCCTAATCTACTTATAAAGATCTCTAACGCTACTCATTAACATGTCATCTTTCCTCAGTTATAAGCTTAGAAAGAGCATATGAGACTACTTTGATGAGATCCCCAAAAAGGGTAGTCAGCCTAAAAGTTGGGATAGCAGCAGTAAAGCCAACGGATGATCGTTGACTGATTGTTTTCCCTGGTCTTCGACTACTAACAATTAAGCTTAACTTTAAAGGAGCAATATTTGAGCATTAGAAGTGATATTGGTCTACACCATCTCTTCAATTCAAGTTCTTCATTTTCCATTCAAGAGGAACTTAAGGTTCTCTACAAGTTTTCATCTACATCTTGGCATTTGCATTGCAAGCATTAAGAAGACTTCAAATGTGCATTCTTTTATATTATCACATTTCAATCATGCACCACACTAGCAGTTTCTTTAAACCGTTCTATTCCGCTTTGAATTTGTTTTTGTCCAAGAGTTGGGTTAACTCTAGAATCGGACACCTTGTTTACACATGATCTAGACCGTACTTATACAAGTGTGTGGGATTCTCTCATCTTTAAGAGATTGTAGAGACACTCTTATCCTTGAAAAGAATTGTAAGGACTCTCTCATCCTTGAAAGATATTGTAAGGACCCTCTTATTCTGTAAAGAAATTGTATGGATATTCTTATCATTAAAAGAGTTTGTAAAGGTTTTCCTCTTTATCTATTGTACTGAAGGGGAATAGCTAGTGGAACACCTTACAAGTGAATTTTGTAGGTAGTAGACTAGATTCAGATTGAGTCGAACCACTATAAATTTTGGTGTTGTGTGATTGTGTTTATTTCCTTTATATTCCACATTTTTATTTACAATCACATATTGAAGACTTTAAATCTCAAAAATTTTCAAATCTACTAGCATGACGCATTCACCCCCTCCCATCTAGGTTATTTCAGAGCCTATGCTTCTAGGGTTAGAGAATCTTTCCCCCCAAAAAAGTAACCATATTTGTGATCAGAGGGTTTTGTAAGATAAATTATAAGATTAGCATTTAATTGTGGAAAAAAATAATAGCGTAGAATGTTCACACTCCACTATGGCCAAAGTAGTTGCGTCATTTGCCCAAGCTTTGTACAGTTTATGTGATTTGATCATCCAACACATATGTGTGGATAGGCGTACGGTCCCAGGTTCGATTAACCATCTGTTCATCTGTGATTTAAGTGGAGACCGTGACGGTGGGTTGTTGCGCTAGTCTTCCAAAGGATTAATCAAGGAGCGCGTAAGCTAGCCTAGACACCTTGGTTAACCAAAAAAAAACTGGGTGACCATTGCCAGCCTCACAATTGTCACTTCTATTCCACGGAATGCAACTTTTTGTCTTTTGAACCTTTGATGGGCCAAGATGAGAAAAGATGCATGCAAAAATCCAACAAAGTTATACATACATAGGGATGTATACTATGTATACGGATACGATGTGATTGGATTTGAATATTATTTGATCAAATATAGATAGCTCTAAGTGGATACAAATAGCTCTAAAACAGATCCGAATGCAAAACAAATGTGGATTTTTAACTATTCATTTACAGCCCTAACTTGTGTAACCCAAACTTTCCTCCCTCTAACAGATACATTCTGCTCTCAATCCATGGATTTCTATCAATTGTCTCAGTTCTTTTCTTCATTTTCTAGAACTTGACAAAACTTCAAGAACCCTCGAAATTATAATTCACTAATTTTTTTTATTATAAATAATTATTTATTCGGATTGGATAATTATTTTCTTGAAGATACTTTCAGATTAGATACAGATACCCCTAAATGGATGCGAATCAAATTCGGATTTTCGGCCATCTTTTTATTTCCCTCATACTGTGCCAGAGGCTAGCAATCACAGAGTTCTAAGCTCAGTTAAGCATCGCCTTCACTGCAGAATGTATCCACCACAACTACTCTTTTGATCCTTGAATTGATTAGAAGAAGACAAAAATCTGAAACCTGATGAAGAATATATGGCGGCTAAAAAAGTACAAGCTTAGTTAATTTCCTAGTTTGAACACTTCGGAATTGAATCACATGGTGAAACTGAACTACCCAGAATCATTTGATCAAAGATTTTCTTCGTCTCTGGTGGTTCCTGGAGTCATACAGCATAAGGCCATGTCAGGGCACTGGTCCAAAAGGAATCACCGTGCTATCAAGGAAATGGAACTGCTCTCTTAGAATACAACTGTGTCTAGCATAGTCCCTAGAGTCTGGACTATATTTGATGACATCAAGTTGGACACGTGCTCTTCCAAGTGTTTCTTCGCATCCTGTCTGCCCACATTTGCAATGGCAAGCTTTTCAGGGGGCAGCTCATCCTCTTCCTGTACTGCCTTGTTGTATTTGATGGCCAGGTTCAGCATCTCCTGATATCATTCACAAACACAGCCAAGCTGATCAAGATAAAGATGATGGAATTTTTATTTTTTATTAATAAAAAAGGATAAATATGATGGAGTTCAAGATGCTAGAAACAAGACATTAAATTTTTTTTTCTTTTTCAAAAAGGGAGAAATTGCAAGAGAAATAATAGAACCAGAAATTCTTGATAACCAACTGTTACCAAAAGTTGAATGGATGTCGTATTTAAAGCTGAAAAAGTGTGCAGAAAAGATAAAATACGACTTCAAAGTTCTAACTCGCAAGTACCTGCACAGTCTGCTCATTGGTTTTGGAGTGTTCATCGAACCGTTGTAATGTCAAGCCATCAGTCCATTTCTTTTTGTGTAGGTTCAGTAACATCTTTTCCTCAAGTTCATTCTTCCTATAGTTTATAGCAATTGAGTAGTAATGTCTGTTCAACCCATGGATCAAGGCCTGATATCATCATAATATAGGAAATTGTTAAATATGGGAAATATAATCATTTCAAGGAGAGTAGTTATACACTTTGGTATCTATCTAGCCACACTAACCTGAATAGATGGCTTGTTTAGATGCCCAAGGTTGGAAGTTGTCTGGCGAGGTTCTTGTCCAAGCATCATGGTCTGAGGGTTGATCAAGCGGAAGGCATCAATGACCACTTTCCCCTTCACACTCTGAATTGGATCTACCACTACAGCTACAGCTCTTTGATTTAGAGCTTCAAAGCTCTGTACGACACAATCAAAGTAAATGGCAGAGTCAGCAATAATCAAACATCTTCAAATGAGGTGTTTACAAAAGAAAATACAAAGATGATACCCAGTGACAAAGCTCAGTCTTATTACATGTTCAGAAAGGCAGAGGCCAATTAGCCAACATACAATAGAAAGAGTTACAATATCAAATATAGTAAACCAGAATCTATTAAGAGAGAGAAGGGAGAGAAAATCCTAGGCCACGATAGGATTCAGTAGTTCTATTGTGGTCTAGTTTCACTACATAAATTGCATTGTGAAACCTACTCTTAATGGGAAAACCTACTAAGAGTCAAAGTTTTATTACAAAGAAAGATAAAGTAAATAACTAAATAAGAAAGACTCAAGGCAACTCAACATCAAATTCCCCTCACAAGATTAACAAGGACCAAGACTTCTCCTTACGGTATACTTTTAACACCCCCCCTCAAGTTGGAGCATATATATCCTAGGCTTCAGCTCGGTACAACAAAGATAAACATAACCAGCAGAACCCAACTTGAATAGATAACCATATGTAGAAACCAGTAGTTAGCAACACCAGCTTCCATGCACCATATGCGCTTCAGCCATCAGCACAATGGTAAAGAAAAATCATGTTGAATAAATCAAGACATCAACGAGAAAAATAAGCAATAGAGAATACCAACCGGCAAGCCAAAATATCATAGCGCAACAGCAACATTATAAGCCCTTCTCTCAGAGAATCAAGCAATAATCTTCACAAAGAAGACAGATAAAAGTGCAACATAGGTCATTATGTTGCACTGATTTCCTTTTTCACGAGTACTTCCCTAGCTCTCTCTGCTACTCTCTTTCTAGCGGCTATCTGCTAACGGACTTTCCCTAGCTCAGCAGCACTCACCCCCCTCAGGCAGCGGCAGTGAAATCGGCAGTCTCTTGAACCAAGTGGTACCTGGTAGGTAGTAGCACTAACCTTTGTCCTCCCCGAACCACTCTCTCTCTCCCGAACCTATTCTTCTATTTTTCCCTATCTTGATCTGCCCTCCCCCGTCGACCCTGCCTCTGCCACTAAGCTCTGATCTGACTCTCTCTCCACTAGCTCTCTCCTGCCTCCATCGACCTGCCCAGGACACAAAGTCCTGCTCCGATTCCCTCTATTGACGCTCATCTATCTCTCCTCCTGACTGATGCATAGCACTCAATCCTATCGTCTCTCACGATAGTATCCTCTGTTCTGCCCTGTACCGATCTCGCGCTCCTCCATCGATCCTGCCCCTACAACTGACCCCCTATTCAGATTCTCTCTCCTCTTTGACACAAATCCCTTGCCACAAACTCCTGCTCCAATCACTCTTGCCTCTCAATTTCTTCTCATAGGCCTGTGTAGGGCTCTGTTATCACTCTCTTTCTTCCCAACAACCCTTGATTTTGCTGTCTCAGCCATCCATGATTTCTCGCCCTTCCTGCTGCACAACAAAAGTCTATTAAGCGGAAGGGACACTTTGTCTGTGCGAACCAATCGTCTGTGCGAGCTACGATTCCAAGTCTTCCAGTTTGGCATTGGACAATTATTCATGTGTCACACCAGACTGAATCGTAAGGAAAACCCAATCAGTTTCTCTCTTTTGTTATTTCCATTTTGCATAGCTTGATTGCATTTTGACATACTGTTGAAAGAAAAAAAAAATCGTATATCACATATCATATTGTACACCTTGCTCTTTGATTTATTGTTATACACTTTGTTTAGTAGATTAGAGCCTAGTAGGCATACTACCCTTCAAAAAAAAATGAGCCTAGTAGACATTAGACTAAAGTACTATCACAGTATCGGCACCATAGCTTCCCATTCATTATACCCTGCATAAAAAAAAAAAACCTAATTACTTTCCCTATTTTGCTACTTATATATATATATACATTTTCCATTTTGCATTGGACATACTATAAAAAAAAAATAAATAAATAAAAAAAATTCACGCTTTTGCTTTATTGTTCAGCACTTGAATTCACAGCTCATATACTCCTTCATTATTCCAAAAAAGAAAAAAAGAAAAAAAAAACACCACATTGCACACCTTGGGGTAGGAAAAGCGACCAGATTCATATAAAGCATCCCATAAGAGGTAGGGATAGACCTAAAATGACTATTGACGAAGTGGTAAGGAAAGATATGCAATTGGTGGGGTTGGATTCTAGTATGACTGTAGATAGACCTTTGTGGAAGATAGAGACCCACGTAGCCGACCCTTTTAGGGGATGTTACTGGGATGCTTTTCTATTTTTACTACTAAAACATACCTCGTATACCGTCTTCTACTTCCTTGTATTTCATTTATCTTATAATTCTTTTACTTTGTGGAACATATCAGATCCATGTAACCGACCCTATTTAGTTGGATAAGGTATGGTGGTTGTTGTTGTATAGGTCATTGTGAACCACTGGTAAAAGTGAAGCATAGGTTACTTTGAACCACTGGTAAATGTGCATCATAGATTGCTGTGAACCACCGATAAAAAGTGTGGCATAGGTCACTGCAAACCACTGAGAAAAGTGCAGCATCAGTTGCAAAGAACCACTGAAATGCGGATAAGGTTGCTAGGAACCACATATGAGAATCTTGTTACTGAAAACATAAGTAACCATCTTCATAAGAAAATAAGTTGTTGATGATAAGAGCAGATGACACAAATAAATAATAATATAAAGGGAGAGGGATAGGAATGCTAGCGGATAAGCTTGGAATCTTATGTGCTAGCCGGATTTTAACCATATGATTTGGACATCTTAAATAAAACCGTTGGATTGAGAGAACAGATCCAAACCTTCAATCCACCGCTGCTACATCTTTGATCTCCCCTCTCCCTGCTCCTCTCTGCAACTGATCTGTGTGCTGCTTGACCTGAGTCTGACTACCCATGGCCAGCCTGCAAACTATTTCATCTCCTCCCCGCCCTCTCTCCCTCTTCCAGCCCTATGCTGGATCTCCCTCCCTCCTCCCTATCTAGTTTCAATTCTATCAATCCCCTTACTCATAAATCTCAAATCCTTCTGCCCTCCTCCCGCTGCTCCCACCTCTTCAGCCTCTATGCAACTTGCCACCCCTTCCCAACACCGCTGCTCAATAGTCCTTCTTCTGCCTTTCTCCTCCCTGTCCATCTCTCTGCAACTTGCCGCCCCTGCCATCGCCATCAGAGGCCGACCTTCACCCTCTGTTTTTACCGAAATCCCAACTCCTCCACCCTCGACTGACCACCACCGTGCATCCCTTCCCTCCCTCCGCTAATTAACATCCCAGCCAAGGTGAGGGTTATTCTCATCTCATTCCCCCCACCCTAAACATTCTTGCAATCCCACCTGCTCTGTTTTTTCCTGCAATCCCCATCCTCACCATGCACTAAGGGGTGTCCAAACTCCAGCCTACAAATTGAAGTAGTGAGGTAGATTGACATCAGAAGCTTACGTTCATTCATCCTACAGGCAATGGGCCGCGCATCTTTAGATCAACCACCTTGCTTAAGTCCCCAACCGCCCTGCAACTTCGTTATTCTACACTTTCTCATCTGATCTGATGTGCTCTCTCTCTCTCTCTCTCTCAAGGAAAACAAGATAGGAGGACGCAAAGGGAACAAACGCCATCTAGAATTTAACAGAGAAAGAAAGAGGGGCAGTGATCGGGGCTTTCTTCATAAATAAAAAATGCCCTGCACATTGCCATCTCGTAGAAGCGGAAGTAATAGGAGGTCTTGCAATTTGGGCAAAGATTGCTGGCCTGGTAGCCTCATCTGTCTCCAGAGAAAGAGAGAGAGAGAGACAGTGGGGAATCGATGAATTTTTTGGAAAAGAAGAGAAGTCAAAGACCGAGAGGAAGGAGAAAGGTAGAAGAAGAAGGAAGATTGTGGAGTGGCGGTATTGGGCAGGTTATGTAAGACAATGGTTACAAACAGATGAGATCGTTTACGTTTCATCTGATAGTCAGTAGATGCTAGCATGTCTTATTCCTAGCTAATCCACCAGCATACCCAGCATTTTCCTTGATAAAAATATTAAAGTATAAAATGATCACTCTAATCTCCCGCTCACGTGTAACACCACAATGGACAAATAATGCAGGTGAAAAACTAATGCCCTGTTTGTTTGATGGAGAAAAGAGAAAAAGGTAAAAAATGGTGGAAAACTTGTACTTGTTTCTCACAAACTACCACAAACATGAGTGTTTAGATAAGTGGGGTGGGCAACTTACCAAACAAGTTCTTTAAATGCAATTATTGTTATCTGCTGATGTGGCACTCACGTTCTCCCACCCCTCTCACTTCCAAAGTCCTACCAATTGGGATTATTCATGGGAAAGTTGCTTTGTGTTTATATATCTCTCCTCTTATTTCTTGTGACACCCAAGAATATGGCAAGTACTAGACCTGCCTGGGTGATCGGTGAGGTGTCTCCACCAAGAATATGATAAATACCAGACTAGCCTAAGAGATCGGTGAGCTGTCCCCACCAAGAATACAGCAAATACCAGGGGGTTTGGAAGATCGGTGAGGGTGTACAAACTTTAGTCACACATCGCCCAGAGAGAGATTGTTGGGCTAATTGATAACCTCTAGCCTCCTTAACATGGCACAATGCGTTTTAAAGCCTTGAGGCCCATGGGCCAAAGAGGACAATATTGTGCTAAAGTTGATGGGGCCGAGGTGTTATAAATGATATCAGAGCAGATCCCGACAGTGTGTGGGGCCACAACGGGGATGTTGTAACGAAGGGGAGAAGATTGTGACACCCAAGAATACGACAAATACCAGACCAGCCTGGGAGATCGGTGAGGTTGTGTAAACCTTAGTTCTACATCGCCTAGGGAGAGATTGTTGGGCTAATTGATAACCTCTAGCCTCCTTAACATGGTACAACACGTTTAAAGCCTTAAGGCCTATGGACTGAAGAGGACAATATTATGCTAAGGTTAATGGGGCTGGGGTGTTACAAATGGTATCAGAGCAGACCCCGACAGTATGTGGAGCCACAGCAGGGACGCTAAGTCGAAAGGCGTCGGGGTGTTACATTTCCTCTCTTTCCCCATAGAAACCCACCCCACCTCTATTTCTACTCCTTCCCACCAAATTCCAGCCCCACTAAAAATTACATATTCCATTATTTCCTTCCCTTCCTTTTCCTTGTCAATCCAACCCACAACATATGGGACCCACCCTCACAAGGTGCCTAAAGGATAACCCATTGTCATATGGCAACAATAACCAGCATTGCGAAATAACAATAAATCCCATAATCGACCCAAGTCGCAATAGCATCAATAGGAGCAACATATTAGATCAAAGTAGATAAAGAACTCCAACGCATGACACAAATAGTGTAGAATAGTAATAATAACTAAAAACCAGAAAGCCTGATGTCTCCTAAATTCTGGTCAAATGCTCCTCATAGACAATAACAATAATCTCCGAAATATTAAGTTTAACCAACATCTGGTTTGCAATATATACAACATGCCCACCACACTAGCAGGTTACCATGAAACCTAAGAAAAATTAATCAGATATGGCAAATCTTTTGACCTGGTGTAGTGATCAATCAAACAATATGACTGAAAAAATTGGTGGTAATCCAACAACTAGATTTTAATGTACATACACAAATAATTGGTAGCCAAGAGAATAAATGTAATGCCAGAACTGTAAATATATCAAAAGAACCAAAGGGATGGAAAAATGGAAAAATCAAAATTTATCATAAGTTCTCAAGGTAATGGTAAACTTGTAATAAATTAGAATTCGAGAGGGTTATTGGGCAACTTAAGAGAGGACAAGTGGGGATTATATTTATTAATGAGGGTAGCAGTTAGTAAAAAGAATGGTAGGGAGTATTAAAGGAGAGAATGAGGGGAAGTAAGTTAAAGAAGCAAGTATTGTGGAGGAGGGGAAGCCATCCCTAACCTCATACAACCTTCAACTGGCGGAATCAAACAAATCAATAATACTCTTTCAATAAAAGTCGAATTTGGTTCAAACTCTAAGGTTAGATTCTATACCCATAGGCCTCTCAAATACATCAAGGATCTTAAGCCCTTATTCGTTTGCGCTCATTATGGATGATTCAACAGGAATATTCAAGACAGGATTCTGTGGTGTATGCTATTTGCTAATGATACTGTTTTAGTGCATGAGACAAAAGCAGGGATAAACACAAAGTTAGAGTCATGGAGATCAACATTGAAATCAAGATATTTTAAGATAAGCAGAACGAAGACGAAGTATATGATGTGCAATTTAGTCATACCATAATGGACAACGAAATGATGAAAATTGGGGAGATGCATCTAGAGTGTTATGTGACTAACTTATTCCTTCATAGCTTAAAGAAAAATTCTATAAGATCGTTGTATATCCGGCTATGATGTATGGGGCGGAGAGTTCAGCAATTAAGAAGCGTCGTATAGATAACCTATGTGTAGTAGGGATGAGGATATTAAGATTGATGTGCAACAAAACTAGGAAGAATAAAGTAAAGAATGACCAAATTAGAGCAAATTCCGGAGTTGCCTCGATTCACATAAACTCTGAGAAAGTCATTTGAGATGGTATGACCATGTTCAAAGGAGGCCTTGGGATGCACCGTTAAGGAAGAGTGAACGGATTCAAATTGAATGAGCTAAAAGAGCTAGGGGCAGGACAAAATTGCCATTTGAGAAGTGGTGAGGAAAGACATGCACAATTTAAGATCTGTCCCAAGTATGACCTTGAATATAGCTAATTGGCAGGCTAGAATGCATGTAGCTGGCCCTAATTAGGTGGGATTTTCGTAAGTTGTTATGTGCTCCCCTCCTTTTACTTTTACTTTTCTTTTTGGCTTTGTACGGATCCATGTAGCCGACCCCATTTAGTTAGGATAAGGCTGAGTTGTTGTGTTGTTAGAGCTTGAGAAATCTAACAGCAAGAGCATACCGTCAACCTGAAACAAAGCTTGGTGGCATTGTAAAGACCAGCGGAGGTTGCTGATTTGTAACCCAGATTCAGGTCTGAAACTCTGGGGTCTATCTCCTATACGGAAGGAAGCCCAACCTTCGATCAGAATCTCAAGGCGCAGGGGCAAGGCACGATAGAAAAATCCATAGTTATCAAGGCGCCGCTTTGTTTGTGTCGCCTCGATTTTACCATCCTCCATCGCCTTGGGTCACCTTACGCCTTGATAACCTTGGAGAAATCAACTCACCACTGTAGGAATGCAACTGGAAATAAGGAAGGAGAAGGATTGGAAGAAGAAATGTCATCAGCAGGGAAGAAATACCATCAAATAGAATATTACATAAAAAGGGTAAAATATTTATCCACAAGATAGAATAGTTCCACACAGGAATAGTAGTAGTAGAATAACCAAGCTTCATATGCAAGAACCCTAGTTTTCATGTTTCAACAACTAGGGTTTCAAAAAAAATAGAATTTCGTTCTTCATGGCTCTGATACCATGTTATCAAATATAGTTGTTAAAATATGTGTCACGATAAGCGGGTTTGTCCATATCGTGATTAGTTATTGACTTTATCTATGGTTTATTGATTCCTATTTAGGCTAGACTTATGCTAGTGCTTTGTTTCCTAAATTGGTTAGATTAGGATTTCTGTTTCTTATTTCCACAAGGTCTCTAATTGTAAGGTTATTGGTTTTGATTATTATAAATACACTATGAAGGGGACTACCAAGTACAATCGGCTGCTCCTCTCCTTGCAGTCTCTCTTCTTCTCTTCTCTCTCAATCTCTTTCTCTCTTCTTTCTTCTCTCAAGTTACTGGTTACAGATCTTGGGTTTCTAACAATAGTAAACCAGAATCTATGAAGAAGAAGAGAGAGAGAGGGAGAAGAGAGAGAAAATCCTAGGCCATGTTCTATCATGGTCTAGTATCACTACATTTATTCGCAATACAGTACCTACTCTACTCTTAGTAGGGAACCTACTAAGAGTCAAAAGTCTAATTACAAACAAAGATAAAGTAAATAACTAAATAACAAAGACAAAAGTTAATTCAACATCAAACTCCCCTCTCTCACGATTTAACAAGGCCAGAAATATTATTCCATGAGATAAAGAAAGCAACTTGAACAATTGAGAATTACCTGCTGGGTGTTTATGTCTACCCCAGAAAGCCAGCAGCCGAAACCCGGATGAGAATGGTACCAGCCTACAACCATCTCTGGCCTGCAACATGTTGCACAACAAAATAAGCAGAAAAAATGAATGAACATAATCAGATTAACCAAGATAACATTTAATAGCAAACAAGCTAGACCTTTGTCAGGAAACTGAAAGATAAATTATCCAGGGAAAAAAAGAATATTACCAAAGAGAAACATAGATAAAATCAACATTATTAAAATGGCGTACTAACAGATACTCTCAGTGCAAAATGAAGTCACAGTCAGCATTAGTGCCTCGTAGATGATTCACTCCAAAATCATTAATCCCAAAACATTTATCTTATAATACTTTGAGAACTTCAATATTTACATTGAAAAATATGTTGAAACTAATGGGTTTTCTTGTACTGTATCAGTTGATGCACATGCAACATCACATGGAAAGGGGAAGAAGCGGGCCTGACCAACCTCAGCTGAGAGGCAACTGGCCGGACCAATCAGGGCAGCCAAGAAGGAATTTATTGGCCTGACCTTAGCCAAAAAGACGAAACCAGTCTCTATTTGACATCTTTTCTAATACTTGAATCCCAGCATTAGTTTGAATTCTATATTTAATAGAATTAAGAGTTTGCCCTTGTCAAGTAGGAATTTAGTTTTACTTATTTCTTTGCTTCCTATTGGTTAGTTAAGATTTTTCAATTCGAAATAGAAGTAGGTGGCTCTTATTCAAGGTAGAAATAAATTTTAAGAGATCCATAAATAAACATGTAAGCTAGACATTAAGGTGACCCAAGAGCAATTCCATGGACCAGCCCAAACCCAATGGGGAGCCAAGTTAGAAATGAATTGGGTCTAAATTAGTTATGGTCTAGTGGCAAATTATAGTTTATTTATTTATTTATATCTATTATTTGGATTATCTTTATATTGTAATATTTTACTTAGGCAAGAGTTCCTTTCTATTTTTTAATCTAACAGTTTGATTTAGAATCTACTTCAGTTTTAGAGTCTAGTTAATAGTCTTTATTTTCTCTTTAAATACAAACTTGTAAGCAACGTTAAATAGATTTGATGAGAAACAAAGGTTCTTGGAACCAGGATCGCAACCAGCGCAAACCCGTTGGGGAGCCACGTTAGAAATGAATTTCTAAATTTAGTTATGGTCTAGTGGGAAATTATAGTTTATTTATTTATTTAGATTTATTATTTGGATTATCTTTATATTGTAATATTTTACTTAGGCAAGAGTTCCTTTCCATTTTTTAGTCTTACAGTTTGATTTAGAATCTACTTCAGTTTTAAAGTCTAGTTAATAGTCTTTATTTTCTCTTTAAATACAAACTTGTAATCAACGTTAAATAGATTTGAATGAGAAACAAAGGTTCTTGGAACCAGGATTGCATCAATTGGTATCAAAGCCAAAATCTTTTTTTTTTTTTTTGGCTCTTTTGGAGAGAAGCATGAAGACACTAGAGTATGGATTATTGGAACTCAGATCGGATTTTCCGAAAAGTTACGGATGATACTAACCGCTTTTGTGAGAAGATGTTGACCATAATAGAAGCTTCAGAAGACGGATCAGTGATGATGGAAAGGTGTTGTCAAACTAAATTAGCAAAGGGTAATTAGTCCCAGTAGGATCCATCATAAACTTCAACACACAAATCAAGTTCAGATTCAACAAAAAAACTTAGATATGGAAAATAGGGCCAAATAGAGGATATTGCAGTGCTTCTCTAGAGATGATATTACAGTGCTTCACCGACTTATGTCTCAGCTTGACAGCTCATCTATCTCATAGGATACCTCATCTTCCGTTATGCATGTCTCCACATCAGCGCTTCCCACTACTCCGTAGTGGGTCATTGACTTTGGTGCCACTAACCACAAAACTCCCATTATTATGATTCTTACTCCATTTGCTCTAGAAAGGATAAGGTTCGGGTGGCTGATGATAGCCTCTCCTTTGTTTCTGGTAAAGACAGTATCCCCATTACCTCTTCCATTTTTCTTAATTTCGTTCTTCATGTTCCTAACTTTACCTTGAATCTTTTGTCTGTGAGCACTTTGACTACAACCTTGAATTGTATCACATTTTTCCTTCTCATTGCTTTGTTCAGGATTTGGTAACAAAGAGGATTATTGGCAATGGAAGTGAGGAGAGCAGCCTCTAACGTCTTGAGCCGCAGTTATCTTTTTTTACTACACCATAGTCCTATGCATGTGGTCGTAGTAATACTAATTCTATAGACTCTGAGATACTTTGGCATCAGCATTTATGACACCCCTCTTTTGTTGTTGTGAGGAAATAATTACCTTATTTATTACATCTTTTCCTTCCTCTTATGTATTTTATTATGAACCATGTACTTTTGCTAAACATTGTCGTTCATCTTATCCCTATCATGGTGATAGATTTGTTGTTCCCTTTCGCATTGTGCATACTGATGTTTGGGAAGCTTGTCCTACTACCTCCTTGTTTAGCCATCGTTATTTTGTTTCATTTGTGGATGACTTTTCTCGTGGTACTTGGACCATTCTTACAAAATAGATAAGTGATCAATGATGTTTATGATGCATTAAAATACTTTTATAAAATGGTCTATACCCAATTGAAACCAAAATCAAAATAGTCCGGTTTGATAAGGGGGGAGTACTCCAAGACTTTTTTACTGACAATGGAATTATCCATCAGCTTGCTTGTGTTGATACACCCCAACAAAATGAGGTAGCTGAGAGGAAAAATCGTCATTGTTAGAAGTCGGTAAGAGCCTTCTCTTTGGCATGCATGTTCCTAAAACCTTTTGGTCCGAAGCCAGTCTTACTACTACTTTTCTCATCAACTGCATGCCTACAAAAATCCTTAGGTCCCAAATTCCCTATGTACTCTTGTCTACTTAGTCTTCAATTTTTTCTCCTCCTCCCAGGGTGTTTCGGTTGTGTTTGTTATATGCAATTTAACAAATCCTCCCGCACTAAACTTGATCCCAAAGCTCTCAAATGCCTCTTCCTTGGGTATTCTTTCGCTATCAAGGGCTAAAAGTGTTACCACCCTTCTTCTCGCAGGCGTCTTCTTTCCAAAGATATCACCTTTTTTGAGTCTGTTCTTTTCTTTCCTTCTCCTCAACATCCTCTTCAGTGGGAGAATGGAAGTGAAAGTGTAAAAGTTGCTGATGCCATTCTGTTTCTTACTCCCTTGCCTCTTACTCCTTTTTCCCTTGATATTGGGAAACATAAAGCGGTGGATGATGTTGACACTGTGGATATTGTTGATACTAGTGTACCTTGTACAGAGAAAACACCTAATATTGTGTACACAATGACAAAGAAGACTAGCCAAGAGTCCTCTTTGGATCCACATCCTGAGCTTCCCCTTCCTCAGTTAGGTAACATATCTTCTCATTCTAAGTTAAACCTCCCTATTGCTATTCGTAACGGTAAGAAAGCTTGTGCTAATCCTATAGCCCAGTTTGTTTCCTATGATGCTCTCTCTCTCTCTCCTATAGCCCAGTTTATAAAGAGGGTAATACTACCTCTAGAAAATGAAAACAGAAAAATAGAAAGTGTCAAACAGTCTTACACATGTAGTAGGGCTGCCTTGTACAATAAGGAAACTGGAAAATAGTAACTATGGGATCCTACCACATATGTAGTGTGATAGGTTTCCTATTTACAGCAACAACCTTAGAAATAGAAAATTACTAATCTCAAGATATTATAAATAAAATTACAAACAGTATCCTCATGCAAAGACTAGATATCATGTGGTAATGGGCCCCAAACCTCGCCCACAAATTGGACTAAACTCAGCCAAAAAGGCTAGCTGCCGGCATCTGCTCTTCCTCCTTCGATCTACATCAGGTTTACTGTTTTCCTGCACGTCAAGCATGGGCAGTGTTCTAAATCTAGTTTTTCCTCGAACTGGACTTCTTCAAAATTGTGCAATCAACTGAGGGATGATTCAGTGTTGTAATATTTTAATCATATTGATTGTTTACCCATTATGTCATAGCCCTCTGTCTCCACCAGCACTGACCAGAACTGTATCCAAACCATGTCACACCTTTCAAACTACAGGAAATTTTTATCATAATTGTGTTTCTAGCTAGTGAAGAGGCTCTTGAAGTCCTCAACTCAACTTTCAGACCAAACAGATATCTGGTTAGCGAGATACCAATTTTCTCCTTCAGGTTTACAGAGCTGTTTTCTGAAATTTTCTCAAGTTCAGTTCGCTATACCACTTCTATTTACAATGATTCTTCTGTTTATCTAATACTAGTTCAATTACTTATTGCTATTACTATCATGAGATGGAATGAGAGTTTAATTCTACATTTTAATCACTACAGCCATAAAATTAAATCTGTGGTACAAATGTAACACTCCTGAATGATTTAGGGAAAAAATAGAGAGTAGCAATGAAACAAGTACTAATACAGCCATAAGGGAAGCTGAAAATAGCTACTTAATTACAAGGATTTCCAATATACACCATTTTCAGCCAGTGGATGACAATCCCATTTGCAATATTATTCATAAGATCACAATAGAAAATAATTCTGAAAGGGGAGTCAAAATTATTCAAGATTTTCACTCAGCTCACATGTTCAAGTCTTAGACATATTTCTCATAAGTTGAAAAAAAAATTCACAATTATTCAAGATTTTCACTGAGCTCTCAGGTCACATATTCTAGTCTAGACATATTTCTCATAAGATGAAAAAGGTTGTCACAATTATTCAAGATTTTTCACTCAGCTCTCAGGTCACATATTGAAAAAACAGAGTAGAGAAACACCACCAAATTTAACAGAGAAGCAGAGTATGACAGAAATCCATGTTTCCAGATAGGAATGGTGATCGTCAGTTGTTTTTATTTAGAACAATCTCACTATTGAGATATTCAAAGTAGACATAATCAAAATATATAACATAAGACCATAGACATTCAATTGGAATATAAGAGCAAATAATGCTTAAATTTTTATCGATACACATAGTTTTCCAAAAATACATTCAAAAGGTCGTCAGCAAGAACCTGCCAGTTTGCTTGAGCATATCAAGCATGTTAGTTTGGAAGACATGATCAACCGCCTCAACACTGACACCAGTACCACTCTGCGGCATCGCAAAAACATCCACAACACGGACTGTGTACTCGTCGACGAACTCACCAAGCATCAAACCCATGACTTCCATCGGAACCCCGGCTCTCCCTGCCACCATCAACCACCCAAAATCACCAAGGTTCAGAAACACACCCCCCCCCCCCCCAAAAAAAAAATAATAATAACAACCAATACCCTAATTTGGACCAAATCTACATCATAAAACTTCACAGAAAAAACGAAAAAAGGAAACACTCCTCGTAGTGTCGGAAAACTATATTTTTAACCGAATTGATCCAGAGACCTAATTCATACTTTAGGAACAGAAAAAACAAAAAATTTAGCCCAAACACAAAGCGAGAAAGATTAGAAAGAGAAGGATTACTATACCGTGCTTGAGCATCTTGAGGAGGGCTAGAGAGGAAATGTAAACCTGCTCAGAGGAGTCGAGAAGAGGAGCATCAGGAGGAGGATGCCCCATTCCACTTGCACCGGAGAAAATTCTCTGCAATCTCTCCAGACTCATTTTCGCTTTTTCTTTCAGAAGGTAACAGCAACAACACAGAAATGGATTTTCTTGATTACTTCTGAGGGGAAGAGAGAGCCGAAAGAACTAAGAACAGTTTTAGAATTTCAGCATTATATAGTTTTATGTCAATTGAGTGCTCCGCAAGGTGTCTAACTACATCGAATGCCCTTGTGTTCAAGGCCGTTAGATCAGTCTCTCCATAAAAGCGGGATCGCAAGGGCATAATTACCAGTTTACCCTCATTTCAGGCACTTTTTTTTTTTTTTTTTTTAAATCAAGGAAAGAAGAGTAATATTAAGATAGAAAAGTTATCTTATAATAGCAAGTGAAGGGCTGCCGATTGTAGGGTGACAATCAGTAGCCAACTTCCTTACCAAAGCCACAGCCGGGTCATTGAGGGTTTTATATACAAAAGTGATCGAGCAGGATAAGTAAAATATTTTACAAAAAGTGGTGAAATAAAGCAGCGGCCAAGTGCCCCTAGATGGCTGTGGAAGGAGGTGGATCAAGTTTTGGTTGGAGAACCAAACTTCGTTGATCGCCCAATGTCCTACTTCTGCCTGTAAGAGACCATGGAGGATTCCTTCCGCTTCACATGCTTCTGGGTTATCAACATCAGTATCACCTGACTCCACAAGCCTAAACTCACCCTTTGAGAGGATTCCCCAAGCCCATCGCTGACCTGAGTGCAAAAGGTTAGAAGAATTAGTGCAGACTAGAACTTTACAAGACAAAAAAGGGAGAGTAGGGCTAGCAGTCAGGCATGGTGGACCATCTGTAGGCATGAAAGAAGGAGGTGTTAGTACCACATTATATAGATCAAGATCCGCAATCCAACAGTTAATATGAACCAAAATACTTGATTGTCTAGGGGAAACATGAGAAAATAAAACCTCATTCTTGTGTTTCCATATAAAATATAATGTAATGGCTATTACGAAAAATACCCATTGGTGATTCACATGTGATATGACCTTCTGAGAGAAAAAATGCAGTATTATATTGTGAAGTGAGATGGGAGAAATTATTCAACCTAAGCCCAAGGGGTTAGCCAGCCAAATGTGTAAGGTGAAGTCACAATGGAGAAAGATATGGTCTAGAGATTCATTAGCGCTATTACAAAATGGGCATTCCAGAGGGATTGACATCCATTTCCCAAGCCTGTCTTTGGTTGGAATACCATTATGTAATATGCACCAAAGAAACATAGTGAATTTCGGGTGCTTTTCCATGTCATTGGCTTAGAGAGATTTAGGACAACCGCTCATGGTTCAATGGCCCCATTGATAATGATCTTATTCCTAATTCTTTGATTCCAGGTGGAATTGGTTACTTTGGGTTTCATGATTCTTTGGAGTAAATAATCATATGTGCTGTCTATGGGAATGTTTTTAAATAAAGGTTAATGATAAGACCTGAAACTTCTTGTTTTTTTGTCACTAAAAAAAAAACAGAAACATGAATCAAAGGTGTCAACTGGTTGGGCTTAGTTGGGCATAATCGGACTTGATCAATTTTAAGTCTTATACCATGAACGTCCATTTAGCTTAATTTTGGTGGGTATGGTACGGTTTACAATTAGACTAGTCAGTCTTGAGCTATAATCGGGCTACCATAAAAGGGTCTTAATCAGGGTTTAACAAGGCCTTAGCCGGGTTTAACTTTAAACGGAGCTTGATCGGGCTCTAAACAGGCCTTCCCTAAACCCTCCCACCCCCTCTTAGTTCTCATGTACGTGTTCTTTTTCATCACAAATCTAAATTAAAAAGCCAAAAAAGCTTCAACCACGAAAAGAGAACTTCCATTTAAACATTTATTCATGTTCTCAGTCAAAGAACTTTTTACAAACTTGTTGGAAAACATATCCTTAATATATTGAAAATATCAAATGCCTTTAATTGGTCTGCTTAGCCGGGTGCCCATCGGTTCACACCCCTATGCCATGAATGTATGTTTAAATGGGCCGGGATAGGCCAAAATTTAAACAGTCGGGCTCGATCGATATGGCACCCATATATTTATGGAACACACTTAACAAAATGAATTCTTCACTAAAAGGTCAATTATATTAGAGGAAATATCACTTCCCTCTTGAACTATAGCTAAATATCAAGTTTCTCCACATTTTTTTTAAATTTCACTCTCCTCCCCTTAAATGGAAAGATTCTATTTATCGTGCCTCACAGTTTGAATTAACTGTTGAGCCAACATTATTTTTTCCTAATACCTAAAATACTCCCATACCTATAGAAAACCCAGTATTCCCTTATTAATCGATCAAAACAACTCTCTCCCACTATAAATCGATCAAACCCCTTTCACCTCTCCGACAGAAATTTTTCCTTCGCAGATACCGAGATAAAGTCCGGTTCCCAAGCAGGGGTTGAGTCAGAGCATTCGGACTCCGAAAGTGTGAAATGGCGGAAATACCGGAAAAGAGGAAGCCAATCAAAAGTGGGAGGAAACTATATTGAACAATCAAGACTTGCTGGTGAATCACGTGGAGGCGGAGCGGCAGCCGGGGGAGAAGTTAAACCAATGCTTCTACACACTCAGCTCGGTGGTCCCAAATGTGTCAAATATGGACAAGGCATCATTACTTGCAAACGCGGTATCGTATATAAATGAATTGAAAGCCAAGGTAGAAAGGTTGCAAGCACAACAAAGGGAGGGAGAGAGACCATTGAAATCAAGACGGAAGTTGCAGACTGCCAATGTGATAGACGATCATCATGACCACCCCGAGTGTTTGTCAGTACGAGAAAGTTTCAATACCATGCGACCTTGGCCACATGTATATATAGGTCCTTCACGTTCCATATTTCTGCTAGAATACTAATGTTAGAAATAAAATTTATTGTAATAATTAATAAAATATGAATGTAAGAAATAAACACGCAATAAACCCAACAAAAATGTCACATCAACTATTTATCATGTCCAAATCAAACAACAAACATAAATTTCAAAGCTCAAGCATTGAATTACATCCAATTTTAAAAGTGCTTGAAAATCATAAAATTTGGGCCATTCCTACTCTACTAGCTAATTCACTTGCAATCTTTTCTCTATTGACATCCACCTCTTTTTCTCTATTATGTTGGCTGCTACTACCATACTTCGGCGGGATATCATCATCATCTCCAAGGGTCCTCATCTATCCAATCTTCACCATACACTGCAAAATTCTTGTCTACAAGTTCTTCATCTTGAATAAAGTATTGAAGGCCAAAACAAACAATGACGATCATGCTTTAAATTTTAAGTGTAAAATATAATATTTTGCTTAGTATTAGAAAACTCTTTTTCAACGGCCCAAAGCTACGGTCTATGATGAATCTAACAGATGAGTGTCAATGGTAAAATAGCTCTGCTATTATCCTTAATTGTCTACCTCTGTAATCATTTAGGTGGTAACTTTGCCCTTTGAATGCGTCAAGAACCCAATTGTAGATGAATATCCAAAGTCAACTGTGTGATATTTTTCTATCATATATTGTTTAAAAAATTAATCAATTTGTAAAATTAACACATTGTACAAGTAATAAAAGTTGATAGTAAGACTCTGTATTTACCTGGTAGAGGGTGGGAGAATCCTAAAGTTGGTGTTGATAAAATCTCGTTAATTATCCAACAATCATTTGCAAGGCCCTCCCAACCACTATACATAAGTGTAAATTTCACACTAGCACTTAGAGACTATCTTAGCCCAGAACAAGGGATCATAATAACCAATTCTATAGCAACATTTCCCTGCCCATTGTCTACTCATTTTTTTTTGGGACTTCAAGAGCATTTGAGTAAAGGGAGGTGCAAGGGCAAGAAGATCTGCTTATTCAAAGGGAAGGCGCACCCCTCTACATAAATATAAATTTCATGTCATGGGCACATGTATAGGTTTATTATGATTAATCCATTTGAGGTTGCTTTATATTCACATTGACATGCAAACATGGGGATAGTCTAAATACTCATGAACTGTTTGTAGACCAAGTCATTATACCGACAGTCTTTTATTTTTCTACAGCCATGATAATAATTATGTTTATGTTGTCTAGACTTATAGGTTCATGTTGTATTGGAGAATCATTGGTGAATGTGAATATAACTTGAGTATGTCAAATTCTAAAAATACCTTGAGTATGTCAAATTCTAAAAATACCTTAGGCAAATGTGATCTGATATAAAAGGTGAGACTTCTTAGAGCCCGTTTGGTAATTCTCCCAATATGATCTTTTTTGTTCTAGATTCCATTTTAGAACAGAAATAGGAAAAAAAGCATTTGGTAACTCCTCTCCCATTTCTGTGCCTAAGAAATGAATCAGTCCAAGAAGTCATCCCAAGAGTGGGGATCAAGTAATAGGTGTTACTTCACTTTTAAGATGATCTTTTGGGAAATAAAAAAAGAGTCTGTTCCTGATAAAAACCTCAAAACCTTTATTTCATAAAACCTAACATCTCCGTCTCTCACGAAGCTCTTGCAGCTCACTCCCATCTCTCAGGCAGCTCTTGCAGGTCTCTCTCTCTCTCTCTCTCTCTCTCTCTCTCTCTCTCAAGGTTCTGTTTTAGGGCAGAATTTGAAAACCAGGAGAGATGAGGTTGTTCTCATATTATTTATTGGGTTTTATCTATTTTAAGTTAATATTGATGTTTTTCTCTTTATGGCTCTTGTCATGTACACAAATTGAATTTACCTTCTGTCATAACAGGCTTTGTTTAGGAGTCTGAAGTCCACTAGTTTGAATCTGTCTCTATCATCATTAAATCCATTCCTATCGCCATTGCATATGTGTATTTTAGCAGTTGACATCCATATCTTCTTTAATAGGGGTTTATTGAATAAAAGACTCCATAAAATGGCCCAACAGATCATGTGTAGATAGTAGGACAATAAAATGAAGAGGCCAAATAGATCTAAGTGTCAATTCGTAATGTTATCGGATCCAATCCAATTATAGAATCTGTACTATGTTTCTGAGATACCTGAAAGCATGAGATGCAGATCCCGCCCAATATTTCAGTCAGCAGTAAATTATGGACTTGTATTTTAGTTCTAGTTCATGCTTATGGATATGGTGTTAATCCCATATAAAGTTTAAAATTTGGACAGTCACAAGGGAATATCTTTGTTCTCATGCGTGTGTTTGAAGAGCACCAAATGGCTTTTAGCCAATTTCACTATCAGTATTCTCTTCGGAAGAGATTAGGAATAGTTTATTCATTTCATTGTTCAATTAAATGCCCTTGCCAGTCTAGGCAAGTTATTGGGACCAGGGTATCGTCAAGATTTCCTCTGCTATACTTCTTAACTTGTATTTGTGTTATGTCTGTTTTTCTCTATTTATCTTTTAGGATATTTGTCACGCCTCGTTCATATAGAATCGGACTGGTGATCGGGTTCCCTCCGGGTAACCCAAGACTCACTAGGATCATCTGATACAGTAACCACAACACAACATGCCACATATAACATGAAAATATAATTATTAAATTCAACGAAAAACTTGTCATATATATATATATACCTGTAATTTTCCCTACTTACTCTTGATACCCAAATTGTTATACATAGTATATTTACATGTGGGCCCATAGGCACGATAATTACACAAGAAATAAAAATTTAATTATTTAGAGCACAAAAGGGGAATATACCAAAAGAATAAAAAAGTAATACTGCATTTGGAATTAGTTACTGTTGCCCCGCAACACAACTCTCGCATGGACATCCGGCTCTATGACCAAATCCCTCTGGGACCCACCAATTTTCCATTGGAGATTCGTCAGTGGACCCTGACACTTGTTCCTCTACCGAAAGTCTTGTAAAATCATCTAAAAAGATGTGTACATGAGGGGTGAGCTCACTAGCTCAGTAAATGGGAAGAAAGACTCACGCAAGCAATTGCATTTCAAATGATCCTATATGCATGAGATTCATTTTAGTCCTATCTACATAAGCAACTTTACTAAGTCGTAGGTTACGTGCTGCTCACAACCACAGTGTGTGTATGCCTCGGGTTCAAGACACGTTCTCTATCCCACGATACGCTCATAGGGTTATTGGAGAGGGCCGGTCATGAGTACTTGGAAAAGTAAATTATGGCCAAACCACAGTAGAAAATAAATGCAGCACGCTCAGCCCTCTGAATATATCACTAAGGTTTTCAACTATCCTAATGATCAGCTAGGCGTACTTCTAACCATCATGGTGGTCTGTGATCGATGCTTCCCCCAGTGATAACCCAACACCTAAACCCTGTTGGGAAGGGTCATAACACGAGGGAATGCCAATCATAAATCACATGCTCCTATATGAGATAGTATGACTACATAGTACTTCCGTGTCCCATTCCACGGTGTACCAATGCATTCGTTTTCAAGCTGGCTACGGCAACTAGTCTAGCAATTTATCACGTGCCCAACTAATCATCATCATCCAACCATTGAATAATTCATGCTTATAATTCAAAACAAGAAACAAGTGTTCAACATAGCAATTCATAAATGCATCCTATTGTATGCAAGAAAATGCATGAAGATGGCATTCATAGATGGCATGATGACATATAAGATGAAGATGATGCAACAAACATTCCCAAAATTAAAATCAACATCCTCTCCCCACTTACCTATTCTCGTAAAAGAATATGCACACATGGTACGGGTAACATCCAGCGTGCACAGACGAGAGTCTTGAAACCTACCACAGATAAGAAATTTATAATATGTCCATCCCGGAATCATAAAATGATTTACGACATGGACACGATGCGTTTAATAATACATGGGTGGCTGTTGATGAGTTTGAGTTCAAACGGAGCTCATTTTGACCACAGGTGGGTCATACAGGTGGGTAGGAGGACCCACCTATGCAAGTTGCTCAGGCAGACAACACTTAGACACACACTGGTGGGTGCTATTGGTGGGTCTGGTACTCATTAGTCCTACCTATCAGTAGGACCCGAAGGGTTACTCAAGATCGATGGGTGCTACTGACGGGTCTAGTACTTGCTGGTCCTACCCATCGGTAGGACTTCGAAGCCTAGTCAAGACTGGTGGGTTATACCGATGGGTCTAAGCACCCGGCAGTCTTACTCACCTATAGGCTCTGAAGCCCAGGTAAGACTGGGGGGTCACACTGGTGGGTCTGGTTACCCACTGGTGCTACCCACCAGTGTTCATCGGTTTTTGCTGTCCTTCTTCTCTTCTTCATCCCACCTCTTAGAAATCCAAAGGAGTTGTTCCCAACACATTTCCCCCACATTTAAGGCTCAATACACTTGAAACATATAATAGATCTAAGTTCATATTAAGGTTTTGGGAACAAAATCATACCTTAGCTCAAGAAACCCCAAGGAACTAAGGATCCTTTTTCCTAACTCAAATGTCACCTACGTAGATCTCAAGGTGCCGATCACTATTCCGGTGACAAAAAGGCAAGATGCGACTTTGAAAATCAAGGGGGAGCACTTCCTTCATTTCCTTCCCTTCTCTCCCCTCTTTTCTTCCTCTTCTTTACTCCCCTCCACCAAACTTTTGCTGAAATAATAAATGAGAGAGAGAGAGAGAGAGAGAGAGAGAGAGGAGTAAATGCTATTTATACCTTGGGTTATAAATATCTACTAAGGCTTGTTTGGTTTTGTCATTCTATGGTCCAAAACGCATTAAATCACAATACAGGGGGATGTAGCCTGCATTATCGGACACATATGACTTCATTACTATGGGGAACCCGAAACACACGTGCTCAACCAAGTTGGGCTTACTGGGGCCTATGTTTCCCCACAGGTGGGTCGCACTTGGGGGTCGCACCCACTAATGACCACCCACCAGTTGGCCAAAATATGGCCAACCTTGCTGGATTTTTGGTGAAAAAATGGATTCTTAACGCGTATCTCACTCTCGCCATCTGTTGTGGACCAAGTTCTCATCATCCAATAAGATAACATACCTTCCCTACTCGTATATGACCTTATGAGACATGCAAGGGCACGACTTAGGCATACGAACTACATTGGGCACCAGCTCAATCTTGTCTGACCATCCCGCATTTGATGTCACCCTTGCTGTCATACACCATAGGGTTCTTGTATCCACCCTTGTTGGTTCAGGCCCTACATGACCATACCGAACCAACCAGTCAATAAACTGGGTTTAGGGAGCAGTGCTCTACATTTACCCCCTTTTAAAAATTTCATCCTTGAAATTGAAGTTACCTAGTAGTCTGAATAGGTGAGGGTATTTAGCCTAGATTTCATCTTCTATCTCCATAATGCCTCCTCAATTGAGTGGTTAGCCCATTGCACCTTTACAAAAGCAATGGAGCGGTTGTGTAGGGTCTTTATCTTTCAATCTAGGATTTTAGCAGGCTGTTCTTCATAAGTCATATCAGCCTCAAAATATTCTAGTTCCACAGTTAGCACATGCGATTTATCATGAATGTACCGCTTCAACATTGAAATATGGAATACATTGTGAATGTTGTTGAGTGAAGGAGGAAGGGCCAATATATATGCTACTGAGCTAACCTGTTTCAAAATCTCGAATGAGCCGATATATCTTGGACTCAACTTGCCCTTCCTATGGAACCTATGCAAAACCTTGGTAGGAAAGATTTTAAGAAATACTTTCTCCCCCACTTGAAATTCAATGTCTTTTCTATGGTTGTCTGCATAGCTCTTTTGACGTGATTAGGCCGCCTCAATCTTCTCCCGAATGTGTTAACCTTATCACATGTCATCTGTATCATTTTCAGCCCAAGCATTCGGCGTTCTCCCACATTATCCCAATATAAGGGAGTCCTGCACCTCCCTGCCATACAATGCCTCATATGGAGCTACTCCAATAGTGGCTTGATAACTATTATTATAGGTGAACTCCATAAGAGGTATATTTTCTTCCCAGCTATCACTCATTTCCATTGCATAGGCCTGGAGCATATCTTCTAGTATTTATATGGTTTGTTCTGATTACCTGTCAGTCTATGGATGGAAAGCAGTACTTAGGTTCACTAGTGTTCCCATGGCATGCTGGAGGCTCTTCCAGAATTTAGATGTGAACCTTGGGTCTCTGTTTGATACAATACTCACCGGAACTCCATGCAAGTGAACTACATTATCCATGTAAAGTTGTGCCAACTTGTCCATTGAATAAGTAATCTTGATTGGAATGAAATAGGTAGTCTTGGTAAGCTTGTCAACTATCACCCAGATCACATCCATCCCCTTGGGTGTATGGGGTAACACAGTGACGAAGTTTATAGTAATCATATCCCACTTCCACTCCGATACTGGGAGTGGCTGAAGAGTGCCATATGGTCAATGTCACTCCGCCTTGACCCACTGACATGTGAGACATTGCGCCATATGTAGGGACATAATAATCTTTCTCACTAGCCACCAATAACTCTGTTTAAGATCCTTGTACATCTTAGTGCTTCTGGGGTGAAGTGTGTACTTTGAGTTATGTACTTCCTTTACTATCTTGTCCTGTATCCCCAAGTCATTGGGCACAATTTGCCTCAAAATAATAGTGCTCTATCACTGGCTATTGTGAAATCAGGATCATCCACCATTTGCTCTTGAATCCTAATTTTGATTTTCTGCAACTTAGGATCTAAGGATTGTTTCATGCTCACTTCCAGTCTGATAGATTGTTATACTTGCAGGGCTGCCAGAGATAGAATTATCTATAGAATTATCTGCTAGATGTCTTTCAGCTAATGATCGAGCTCCAAGGTCACTCTCACATATAAAAGGACTTCATCCATTAATGTTGCTTCTCGCTTGAGTTGTAGGCTATTGTCCAAACACACAAGTGATATAGTTTGAGCCTTTCTACTTAATGCATTTGGCATCACATTTGCTTTACCCTGATGGTACTGGATGTCACAGTCATAACCTTTCATAAGTTCCAACCACCTCTATAGAGCCCTGCTCTTTAAACCCGATTTATTGATCGGTCGGTTCGGTTTGGTCTTGCAAGGTCTGAACCAGAATGGGTTAATGCCAGTGCCCTATGGTGTATGACAACAAGGGTGACGTCAAATGAGGGGTGGCCGGATAAGATTGAGCCAGTGTCCGAAGTGATTCACATGCCTAAGCCATACCCTTATATATATCACAAAGCCATATATACGAATAGAAAATGTACATTATCATATTAGAATGATAAGAACTTAGTCCATAACACGAGGTAAGGGTTACATATGCGTAGGATTACAGTTTCCCAAGAATACAGTAGGGTTGGCTTTGTTTTGGCTAATTGGTGGGTGTCACTAGTAGGTGCGAGACCCACCAGTGTGACCCACCTGTTGGGGTAATATGGGCCCCAATAAGCCCAACTTGGGTGAGCACATATATCTCGGACTCCTCGTCAAGATGAGATCTCGTATACTCGATAGTGTCAATTATTTTGGCTAATATCACGATGTTGGTCCAAAAAGGGGAAAACCAAATGGGCCTTAGAAGATATTTATTGGCCATGGTATAAATGGCATTTATGCCTTTCTCTCTCTCCCATTTATGATTTTCAGCAAAGGTTGGTGAGAGGAGTAAAGAGGAGGGAGAAAAGAGGAAGACAAAGAAGAAGAAGAATAGTAGGAAGAAGGCTTCCCCCTTGATTTCCAAAGCTGCATCTTACATTTTCATCGTCAAAATAGTGACCGGTGTTTGGAGATCTACATTTTGAGGTAAGTAACACCATAAACCCTTGAGATGTGATGAAACCCTTTTGTGTGTGATTGAATCAAGGAGATAATGGAACCCTTGTGTGATTTCCTTGAAGGTTTGAGGAAGAGGAAAACCAAATTTGAGAGTATTTGGTGACATTTTGAGTTTGGAAAAGAGATCTTAGGTTTCAAGATTTCTTAAGCCAAGGTATGATTTCATCCCCAAAATCTTGATGATGACTTAGATCCATGGAATAATGAAGTAAATGAAATTTAGAATGTATGGAAAATGGGGTGGGAACAACCCCCCTTGGATTCCCATGAGGTGAAATGAAGAAAGGAGGAAGAACAGTAAAACCTGTAGAATACCGGTGGGTAGCACCGGTGGGTGGTCATACCTACCAGTGTGAACCCCCAGTCTTACCTGGGTTTTTGGCCCAATCGACAAGTAGGATCGGTGAGTTCCACACCCACCAGTGTGATCCCTCGGTCTTCTCTGGGTTAATCGACGAGTAAGATCAACGGGTGCCTGACCTGCTGGTGTGACCTACCAGTCTTGCCAGTGCCTTTATGACCCGTCGGTCTCCTCTAGGCCTATCGACAGGTAGAACTGATGGGTGCCAGACCTACCAATATGACTCACCGGTATGGGTAGTTTGCACAGGTGGGTTCTCTTACCCACCTGTTGTCCAAATGAACTCCAATGGATCTCAAACTCGATGATGACCTTCTACGTACTGTTAAACACGTTAAGACCATATCTCAAATCATTTTATAGTTCCAAATTAGACATATTTCTAAACTCTTTATTTGTGCTAGGTTTCGAGAAACTCATCTTCTCGCATCGGATCTTATCCGTACCGTGTGCACATACTATTGTACGAAAATAGGTAAGTCGGGAGAGGACTTTGATCTTATTTCGAAGTGTTTTTGGCATCTTATGCATTCATATACTATATTGACATTCCGATTGCCATTTCCATACATATGCTTGATGTATGAATGATGCATTTAGAACTGAATATGTTGTATCTTAAATTTCTAAATGCTTGTTACTTGTTTGGAATCTTGAGAATGGATTTATCATATGATGGAATATGGTGATGATTTACCGAACATATGTGGGATTTCTAGAATAGATGCCGTAGTAGGTCTGGAAACAAATGTAGTGGTACACCGTGGAATGATACATAAAAGTACTATGCAGTCGTACTATCTCATATAGGAGAATGTGGTTAGGATTTCATATTTTCACATGCTATGACCCTTCCCAATAGGGGTTTACATGTTGGGTTATCACTGAGGAGAAGCGTCGATCGTGGATCAGCGTGGTGGTTAGAAGTACGCTTGGCTGATCATTAGGACAATTGGAAACCTTGGTGATATATTCAGAGGGCCAATCATATTGCTTTTAATTTATGCTATGCTTTGGTCATAATTTATATTTCTGTTGTGGTTCGACCACGATTTACTTTTTCGAGTGCTCATGACTGGCCTTCTCTGATAACCTTATGGGCATATCGCAGGATGGGGAACATGTCTGGTACCCGGGTCATACGCGTACTATGGTTGTGAGTAGCATTTTACCTATGACTTAGTATTAATTGTTTAGGTGAATTAGGTTTAAAATGAATCTCATGTATATAGTATCATTTGATTTACGATTGCTTATGTGTCTTTCTTTTCATTTACTGAGTTAGTGAACTCACCCCACGTGTACACACCTTTTTAGATGATTTTACAGGCTATTTAATAGAGGAACCTGTGTTGATTTCAACAGAGGAAACCCTAGTGGGGGATTGGTGGGTCCTCGAAGGATTCGACCATAGCGACGGTTACCTGTGCAAGAGTTGTATTGCAAGGCAACAGTGGCTGATTCTACTTGTTATACTCTTTTTTATTCTTTTGATATATTTCCCCTTTGGTGCTCTTGATAGTTAAATTACTATTTTTTGTGTAAATATCATGCCTACAGGCCCACATATAATTATACTATATAAGATAATTTAGGTATCAAGAGTATATAAGTATTTACAGGTATTATACATAACAAGACTTCCAATGAATTATTTTATTATATTCCTTTGATTACTTGTGCTTGTTGTGCTATGGGTACTATATCAGATGATCTTGGTGGTTTTGGGTTACCCGGAGGGAACCCGATCACCAGTTTAATTTTATGCGAACGGGGCATAATAATGGTGGTATCAGAGCGCGATGCTCTAATCACACACAACTTGCAAGATTAAATTCTTAGAAACCCAAAATAGGACAAGGGGTTGGGGAAAACGTAAAAGACTTCATGTAAAATCTGAAAGTATATGAAACTTGAAAATTTTGCCATGATGCATTAATAAGTTGGAGGTATCAAAAAGTTTTACATAAGAGAGAAACTACATAATCACAGCAGAAAATTTTCTACACACTAGAGAGACTTTCCAAGATTTCAATCAAGAGAAGAATAATTAGAAAAGAAGGAAAGAAGATAGAGTTCCAAAGTCACATTCTAGAAAGAAAGAAAAGAAAATCATTTCAGGCCAGCAGTCCCATCAATCGTCATCCAAGTCGATGACCTCCTCCACCCGAGATCTTGAGTTGATACCCAAGCGGTGGTCGTAGTAGTTGAACCGACGGTTCACCAAATCCACCTCCTCTTTAAGGTGTTTCATGTTCGCCGCTATGTCCTTAGAGGCAGTGTATATGGCATTATCCAAGTCATTTATATCTATGACTGCTTGCCTAGGTCTCCTGAGTGGTCTTCTATCCCTTCAGGAGTTTCTCCTGACCATCCTGGAGTGCCTTTAATCTATCTAACATGCTCTGGAAGTCAAAAGCCCCACCTGGAGATGGTGGAGCCACATTGATGGGGACCTCATCCTCCATCACCACATCATCCTCCTCCTTCTCAGCCATGGGCATGTAATCCTCATCGTCTTCCTCCTCATCACCCTCCTCCTGGGCTGCCTCCCCCACTACAGGCTCCATCAGATGAAATAGTTTCATCTTATGTAAGATGCCCCAGGCAAAACTATTCGAGGGGGAACCACCCTCCTCACCCTCAAGATCTACTTGAAAGTACTCAAAAATCTTGGTGATTCACTACGCATAAGGGTAGTTATCGTCAAAGGGGTGGGCTGTATGGTACTCCATAGTCTTCATAATCACGTATGGGAGGCACAGGCGAGGAGGATTCCCCAAAGCAGTGTAAAGATAGTACACTAAATTGGCATCTATAAAGTGCACCAGATTCTAGTGCCCGACCCGGGGGAAGGAGGTTGAACTACATTGGATTCCAGTGCCTGACCCAGGGGAAGGAGGTTGAACTGCACCAAACGACTGAAAACTCGGACCTCAGCAATGAAGGCTATCTTAGACTCAAGATGGACGGCGCTACAACAAATGGCCTGGTAGACATGCTTTTGGTGGGTCTCACTCATGTAGGGACCCAAGGCCTTACCCCTGGGAGGGTAGTCGTACCAGGTACCCTCCAAGGAGATGCCCAAAATCCCCACCAATAAGTCAATCAAAAGCCTGATGTCTCAACCCTTCACTCGGCTGGTGAGTGTATACATCTTGTTGTCATACATCACCTCGAGGTTGCATTAAAACATTCAGACGAGGTTGGGGTAGCAGTAGTGGTCGATAGATAACATAGCCTCCTAGCCTAAGGTTGTGAACCTCTCGAGCATTTGAACTCCAGTGAAGTCTTCAGTCACCACAGTCTTCTCCATCAGAACGGGTCTCTTGGAGAAGGTGTCCCAAGTGAGTGCAGCCTCAAAGCTGCGGAAGGTGTCATCATCGTAATCCTCTAGGTCCTTGGGAATGTCTCTACTAGGCCGAGCTCGAGGGGTAGAAGAACTAGCGGTATCACCCCTCTTCTTTCTACCGGAGGCATGCCCACTTTGGGATGATAAAACAGTGCCTTTGCCTTTGCAGGAAGACATCCTACAAAAGTCAGGAAGTAGACATAAGAAAATAGATAAATTTTTAATAAAGAGTCATAAAAGTTAGAAAGGAGCGTTATAAAAAAGATAAGGGCATTAAGAGGAAAGTAAATGGAATAACACTCATAAAAAGCACATAGTGGGGGCAATATGTGTAGCATAACAAATAAAAAGAAAAAAAGGGGCCTATAGTGAAAGGCCATAGTCACAATGTAATCATATATAAGTGGTAGATTGACAAAACCACACATTGATAAGTGAATGTCATGGGGTCATAATACTTGAAGCATCATACAAATATGATATGAGAAAGGAAAACATCTACCTAAAACGTGGATTCATGAAATTGCCAAAGTTAGCAACAATTTAAAGCATTGGTAGATTTTTCCCAAAGGAAGAAATGGGAAAATTCATAAAGAAAAGAGTATAAACCAAGGATATGCATAGCATTGAGGAGATTTGGTAATGATGTGTGAAAGAGGATTCAATTTCATACAAGTAGACATATCACAACATATTTGAGGTCAAAACAAGGGAAAACCCCCAATTTTACTCAAGAACCCCAACCTAGAAATGAGGGAAATTTATGCCAAAGAGAGAAAAGTCATGCATATGTGCAATGTGATATTCTTACTACTATTATGAAACCTATTGTGAGTATATAGACTCATTGAATCAGACATTGTGCAAGAAAGGAGAGAGAAAACAGTTAGAATTTCGGGAAAAATGGGGTAATCCATAGATATGACATATGCGAATGATTAAAGTTAAGATTCATGAAGTAAACACCATACCCACATACTACATTCAATTTTAGCTGGAATAAATCAAAATAAAATGAATTTTTTGAGGGTATTGAACAAAAACAACCGAAATCCCAAAGAGAAAGAGGTAAAACCCACTTACTTGATATTGAGATTGGAGTTGAGAAACTTTGAATCTGAATGGGGGCGTGAATAGGGCTTGTGAGGGACTCCTTGATCTTCTTGGTTGCCTTGGATGATTTGGAGAGGAGAGGGAAAAGAGAGATAAGAGAATGATTTGAAAATGAGGGCTTTTTGCCCTTCATAACAACCGCAAGGGCAACCGGTGGGTCATGAACCCAGCCCACCCGTCGGTGTGGGTTTTTAGGCCGAAAAATCCCAAATTTTGGGGATTGTTATTCAAGCCTTGTAGAACCCATTTTTGCATAAATTATAAGCTGATGTGCAATCGATCATCATATATGCTTATGTGGAATAATTATGATACCATATGGAACTCAATATTGGAATGCGTGCTATGATGATGGAATGCACTATGACTACATAATGGGAGGCATGACGTGCATTGATTTTGTGCTTACATGAACTAAATGTGGCACTTAATTGGACCTAATTTGATGTAATCTAGGTACAAAGTATCATGGTACGTACTAGATCCGGCAGTAGTGCAAGAGGGGCCCCAAGTGATTCCCGTCTTGTTGGATGACCGCCTAACCCTCGGGGACCTCGACCTTGACCTCGGGTGAGTCTTAGGCAAGAAGATATAGTTGAGGACTCACCTACACCTAAAATTCTAAATCCTCCTCCAGTTGTTACTCCCAATGATGTTGTGGCTCTTATTCAACAGTGGCAACAGGAATTCTAGAACAGTTACTCCGGCAACAGTAGACCTTCATGAATGCTGTGCACCAACAGTTGCACCCTATGCAAATGGGTCAACACCCTCATGGGGTACCTTTCCCACAAGATCCTCCCATGGTGCTAGGTGCCGGAGTTCAAGCGGGGGGTGCTTCTCCTCGAGCACCACCTGTTGAGACACAGGGGAGTGCACCACCTGCTGTACCACCATAGGACCAACCAGGGGGTACTCCACCTGTGGCCACTCCACGGTTTCCTCTTTATGGCACCCCTCCATATATGGTGCCACCCCCATACCAATAGTACCTAACTTATCCTCCATACTATCCAGCAACCACTACTGCAAAGGTGGTGGAATCATGTAAGAGACACTTGCCACCTATCTTCACCAAGGTGGGGAGTGACCCTTTAGAGCCAGATCAGTGGATCCAAGAAATGGAAAAGACATTTAAGGTGGTAGAATGTACAAAACGTCAGAAGCTTATCTGTGATGGGTTATAGTTAAGAAATGAAGTTGATTCATGGTGGAAGGCTTCTAAGCCTATTTTGATGGCAACCCATCTAGAACGAACATGGGAACAGTTCAAGGAATTGTTCTTATCAAATTATTACCCCACCAGTTTTAGGGATTGAAAAGAAGTTGAGTTCTCAACCTTGACTCAGGGAAACAAGTCTGTCCCTGAGTACTAGAAACAATTTGAGGAATTATTCTACTTTACCCCTCCACACATGAAAATAGTGGGGGAAAAGGCAAAGATATTATTGAAGGGGCTAAAAGTATCTATTGGCACAATTTTAGGGGCTATGGACTTGACTGATTTTGCTTAAATTATCTAGAAGACCAAGATTATAGAAGACAAGTAAAAGGAAGAGTCTACCACCACTCCTGGGCTTTGGAAGAGGTCCAATCCCTATGCAGATTTGAGCAACCTGAACAAGAGTTTTCGTGGGCCATATAATTATGGTCCATCATATCAGTAGCCCTATAGGTCATTGGGTTACATGCCCCGGCCCGCCAGTAGATCGGGAGCTACCTATTTCTGCCCGAACACTAGTATGGTGCCTATGGCCCCGCGGCCACCTTGTCCTTCTATTGCACATGACCAAATATAGAGGGCACCAGTACCAGTGCAAGCCTCTCAGAATGGGTGCTATGTTTGCTATTCACTTGGGCATTTTGCCAAGGATTTCCCGTACAAACCAGCTGTGGTACAGAGTTAGCCTCCCGTTTGTAGACCCGCTTTGGCTCAAAGTGGATCACCTCAAGAAAGAATGTATGCATTATCAGCTGAAGAGGTTGAAGTAAGCCCCGATGTCGTAGCAGGTACCCTATTTATCTCAGGTATACCAGCTTTTGTATTATTTGACTCTGGTGCATCACATTCTTTTATACCTAAAAGATTTACTAAAAAGATTGACATGACACCCAGGGCTCTAGAAAATAAATTGATTGTTAGCACACCTACGAGAAAGATGGCACAATTAAATGAAGTGTGGGCCCTGTCCTGTTGATATAGGTGGAAAGAAGCTGGTTGCCCAGCTTTTCAATTTTAACATGCAGAACTTTGATGTTATATTGGGCATGGATTGGTTATCTACTCACTGGGCAAATGTTATGTGTGCCGAGAAGCAAATTAAAGTGGTGAGTGATGATGGTAAAGAGCTTGTGTATCAAGCAAATAAGATAAAACGACCTAGAGTGGTTCTCATCTCTACATTGTAGGTGGTAAAATTATTAGAACACAGATGTTAGGGCTACCTAGCTTCAGTACAAGATGTAGAAGAAAATGTCACACCATTAGAAGAATTGAATGTAGTTAGGGAGTTTCACGATGTCTTCCCAGATGATCTAACCCGACTTTTGCCTAACAGGGAGTTAGAGTTTGCCATTGATTTGGTTCTCGAAGCAGCACCAGTGTCTAAAGCTCTGTACAAAATGGCACCACCTAAGTTAAAGGAGTTACAGACTCAGCTATAAGATTTTTTAGAGAAGGGATTTATACACCCATATGTTTCTCCTTGGGGTGCCCTAGTTCTATTTGTCAAGAAAAAGGATGAGAGTTTGCGTATATGCATCGATTAGTGGGAATTTAACAAATTGACCATCAAGAACCGGTATCTGTTGTCACATATAGATGACCTTTTTTGATCAGTTGCAAGCTGCTAAAGTATTCTTGAAGATTGATCTTAGGTCTGGTTACTATCAGCTCAAGATAAAGAACAGTAATATACCTAAGATGACTTTTAGGACCCGGTATGTTCATTATGAATTCCTAGTGTTGTCTTTTGGGTTGACTAATCCACCAACAACTTTTATGGATTTGATGAATCAAGTATTTTATGACGCCCTTGATAAGTGGGTTATCGTTTTCATCGATGACATCTTAATATACTTAAAAACTTAAGAAGAGCATGTACAACACTTGCAAATGGTACTTCAAAGATTAAGAAAGCAACAGTTATATGCAAAATTCAGAAAGTGTGAATTTTGGCTGAAGCAAGTTGGATTCCTAGGGCACATAGTGTCTGAGAATGGAATCGAAGTCGATCCGGAAAAAGTGAAAGCAATAGTAGAGTGAAAGCTCCCAATAATGCTACAGAGATCAGAAGTTTCTTGGGATTAGCAGGCTACTACTGGTAGTTCATTGAGATTTTTTTTGAGTCGTCGCTCCAATGACCAATTTAACCAGAAAAGGTGTGAAGTTTGAATGGTCTAAGGAATACGAAGAAAGTTACCGAGAGTTGAAAAGCCGACTAGTATTGGCCCCAGTGTTAACAATTCCTGAAGGCACGGGTGGCATGGCAGTCTATACTGATGCTTCCAGAATTAGGCTAGGTTGTGTTCTTATGCAACATGGCAAGGTAGTGGCATATGCATCTAGACAGTTGAAGGAGTATGAAAAGAACTATCCCACTTATGATTTAGAGTTGGCGGCAGTTATCTTTACCTTAAAGACTTGGCGCCATTACTTGTATGGGGAAAAGTGCAAGATATTCAGTGATCACAAAAGTTTTAATTACTTCTTCACCCAATGGGATCTGAACATGAGACTGAGGAGATGGCTGGAACTCATGAAAGTTTATAATTGTGATATACAGTATCACCCAGGTAAGGCCAATGTGGTGGCAAATGCATTGAGCCGAAAAGCTCAGACCGTATCACTTGCTTATTTGCCCACCAGCCCACAACTTAAGCAAGAAGTCATGTCGATTGATGAAATCCTTTTGAATGAAGGATCGACCTTAAAGCATGATCAACAACTAGAAAATGTCAAGTAATTAACCATATCTCCAGCGGCCCTACAAGTATAACCATCCATTAGGTATGAAATAATCATGAAACAACCCATGGATCCTGAGTTATAAAAAATCAGAGTTAAAATCCAAGAGCAGAGGATGGACAATCCTGACTTCACAATAGCCAGTGATGGAGCACTAATGTTTTGGGGTAGGTTATGTGTACCTAATGACATGGGGATATAGGACAAGATAGTGAAGGAGGTACATAATTCTGAGTATACGCTTCACCCCGGAAGCACCAAGATGTACAAAGATCTTAAGCAAAGTTATTGGTGGCCAGGGATGAAGATTACAGTAGTCCTATATGTTGCACAGTGTCTTATGTGTCATAAAGTCAAGGCAGAGCAGCATCGACCATATGGTACTCTTCAACCACTCCCAGTATCGGAGTGAAAATGGGACATGATTACTATGGACTTTGTCATCGGGCTGCCCAGTACACCCAAGGGAATGTATGCAATTTGGGTGATAGTTGACTGACTCATTGTGTCACACCCCGTTCACCCTGAACCGGAGCGATGACCGAGTTAACACCGGTTAACCCAAACCTGCCAGGATCATCAGATACTGTATTCCACCACAGCATACACACGCTAACATAAGTTCATCAGATCAGCGGAAGACTAAGTTTTACCTGTAAATAAATCCCATATACTTGATACCCGAATTGTGATACAATAATTATATACATTTGGGCCCGAAGGCATGATATATACACAAAAAGAATAACATTCAAATATCAAGTACATACAGGAAATCATCAAGAAAATCAGAGTGCACAGCTCGGCTCGTTTTCAAGGCTGGAGCTCAGCTCGGCATAAAGGATTGTGCCCAGCTCGGCATCATATAGAAGAGCTCAGCTCGGCCTCAGAAATGGAGCTCAGCACGGCCTCCAAGGTGGAGCTCAGCTCGGCCTCAGAACTGCTGTCCCGCAGCACAGCTCTCACACGAGCAGTCTACGCCGTGCTCAAACTCCTCCGGGGTCCACCAGTCATCTTCAGGAAACTCGACTGTGGGACCCACCCCCTGCTCCTCAGATGTATGACCTGCAAAATCATCTAAAAAGGGGTGTACACGTGGAATGAGCTCACTAGCTCAGTAAGTAGAGAGGTGGACCACACACAACAGTCCACACATCACAACACATCATATGCACTACATGCCATGTTATACATTTTAATTCACATCCACCTAAGCAACATTACTAAGTCTTTGGTTTAAGTGCTACTACAACCACAGTGCGCGTATACTCCGGGTACGAGCCGTGAACTCCCTCCCGCGATACGCCCATAGGGCTGTTGGAGAAGGCCCACCGTGAGTACTCGGAAAAATAAAGACAATGCCGTCCACCGGCTCTCAACAGAAATGTAAATAACTGAAATAAAGGTGCTGACTCCAGCAATTTAAAAGCAGTACGATTGGCCCTCTTGAATGTACCACTGGGGTTGCCGACTGTCCTACATGACTCACCGGGCGTAATGCCTAACCGCCACAGTGTCCGACAACCGCGACCCCTACTTCCCCCCAAATGGCAACCCAACACCTTAACCCCTGTTGGGAAGGGTCGTAGCACGGGATGGTGAAAATCCTAATACCGCATGCTCCTATATGACAGTACGACTGCATAGTGCCACCGTGTCCCATACCACGGGCCACCAATGCATTCGTTTCCAATCCGACCACGGCATCTAGTCTATCAATGCATTATGCTCCATGATGTCCACATTCAACATATAACATCTCATTCAATTGGCATTTGAAAAGTAAACATAGCATATATGCACATCAATGAGTGGAATGACTAATCTATATAGCATATTCATAATGACATGACTAGATTAGATATAGTTATATGAATGCCAAACAAATGCCTTGAAAACAAGGCCAAACGTCCTCTCTCCACTTACTTGTAGCGTACAAGGAGTCCCGCTCGGTACGGGTGAGATCCGGAGCGAATCGGGAAGGCTTTGGTGAACCTAACAAAATTGAGCGGGGTTAGTACTTCACCATTTTAGAATCAAAATTAATGAAATCCGATGTCAAAATCATGTTTAGAACGTCAAAAGAAGGTCACACGTCCGATTTGGGTTCGATCGGACATAAGGATCACCTTCGGGGCCACACAAGTGGGTCAGACAGGTGGGCTGTCTACCCACCGGTTATACCCACCGATTATGACCGGCGGGTACCTACCCGCCGGTTATACCCGCCGGTTGTACCCGCCGGTTTGGCCAGGGACCCTTGCCTTCTCAGGTGGGTACCCTCAGGCGGATAGGTACCCGCCGGTTGTACCCACCGGTTTTGGCGGGAAAGACCTTGTTTCTTCCCCATTTTCTCCATTCTTTGGGGAATCAAATGGGGCTTTTCCCCACCCATTCTTCACACCTTCAAGGTCCTATAGGATGGTTCTAACCTAGATCTAGGTTAGATTCAAGTGAGGGAAACCATCTTACCTTCTTTGCCCAAAAATGACTTCAAACCCTTCAAATCACTTTCAACTCACAATGCTCCTTCTATCTTGTCAATATCTCTTCAAATCCTTCAAGATCAACACATAAATCATCTATTAAACCTTAGATTCATCATTTCAAAGGGTATTTACAAGATCTCAAGAAACCACACTCGAATCAAGGGTTTAAAGCTTGGGTATGGTGAATGTTCATAAAACCCAACTTTTCTTACCTCCAACTGTAGATCTGGAGTTGAAGATTACTTTCCCGGCACCGGAATGGCAAGATCGAGCTTCGGCGCCACTGAAATCCTTCCTTTCTTCTTCCCTTTCTTTTCTCTCTCCTCTTTACTTTTCTCACCAAACGTACGAGGGTAAGAAATGGAAAGAAAAGAAATCATAAAGCCTTATATACTATTCCTATTTAAGTGAATAGTCTTGGATGGGTCACTCAGGTGGGTGGGTGTACCCACCTGTTTTACCCACCTGAGAGCCAAGACTCGGGATTTTGACCGGGTTCGAACCTCGGCGCGAACCCCACCCCAGGCATACGATGTAGCATACGTATATACCTTACAATACGGATATAATACCTGTTTCATCCATACATAGCCTTATGGTAGGTGCACTTACACGGTTTGGGCACTCCCGTCTCTTCTGGCACTGGCTCGGACTTGTCGGGCCAGCCGGTGTTTAAGGTCACCCGTGCCATCACAGTCCATAAGGAACCCGCTCTAATATCCTCTGGCTCGGTTCCTGCATGGTTAAACCGGTTCAATCGCGAAATCAGACCGGGTTCAAGAAGCGGGGTATTACATTACCCCCCCTTCTGAAAAATTTCGTCCTCGAAATTGCGTACCTGGTTGATAAAAAAGATGAGGGTACTTGGCTCGCATTTCTTCTTCTACCTCCCAAGATGCTTCTTCAAGTGAATGATCAGCCCATCGCACCTTTACATAGGAAATGGAGCGGTTGCGAAGGGTTTTCACCTTCCGGTCCAAAATTTCAGCTGGCTGTTCTGTGTAGGTCATATCAGCTTCTAGGTACTCTGGTTCCACGGGTAGTACATGAGATGGATCATGCACGTACTTCTTCAGTATGGATACATGGAATACATTGTGAACATCCCCAAGCGAAGGTGGCAGAGCAAGCATGTAGGCTACTGAGCCAACCCGGGATAAGATCTCAAATGGTCCCATGTATCTTGGGCTCAACTTCCCTTTTCTGTGGAACCTTTGCAAACCTTTAGTAGGAGAGATCTTGAGAAATACCTTTTCTCCTGGCTGAAATTCAATCTCCTTCTTGCGGGTGTCCGCATAGCTCTTTTGACGGGATTGAGCTGCTCTAATCCGTTCTCTGATAACGTCGACTTTGTCACAAGTCATTTGTATCATCTCAGGTCCTAACATTCGACGTTCACCTACCTCATTCCAATACAAAGGAGTTCTGCACTTTCTGCCATATAACGCCTCATATGGAGCCATCCCAATTGT
The DNA here is from genome assembly GCF_013358625.1 of Macadamia integrifolia. NCBI lineage: Eukaryota > Viridiplantae > Streptophyta > Magnoliopsida > Proteales > Proteaceae > Macadamia > Macadamia integrifolia. The sequence continues at coordinate 112,137 of NW_024868266.1, forward strand.
GGCTTGGTAACTGTTGTTATATGCAAACTCCATAAGAGGTATATATTCTTCCCAACTGCCACTCATCTCCATTGCACATGCCCTGAGCATGTCTTCTAATATCTGTATGGTTCGCTCCGACTGACCATCCGTCTGTGGGTGAAAAGCTGTACTCAGATTCAGTTGCGATCCCAAGGCACGCTGTAAGCTTTTCCAAAATCTGGAAGTGAACCTTGGGTCCCTATCTGAAACAATGCTCACTGGCACTCCATGTAAGCGCACTATGTTGTCCATGTAAAGTTGTGCTAGTTTGGTCATGGAGAACTTGGTCTTGATAGGAATGAAATGAGCAGTCTTGGTAAGCCGATCCACAATCACCCATATCGCATCCATTCCCTTAGGTGTACTTGGTAGTCCGGCGACGAAGTCCATTGTAATCCTTTCCCACTTCCATTCTGGTACTGGGAGTGGCTGAAGGGTACCATAAGGTCGATGCCTCTCAGCTTTCACTTTCTGGCAGGTAAGACAAGTCGCCACATACAAAGCTATGGTGACTTTCATGTTTGGCCACCAGTAACTTTGTTTGAGGTCTTTGTACATTTTGGTACTTCCTGGGTGGAGTGAGTACTCGGAGCTATGTGCTTCTCTCACTATTTTATCTTGTATATCCAAATCATCGGGTACACACAATCTGTCTCGAAACATCAATGCCCCATCACTGGCTAAAGTAAAATCTGGGTCGTTCATTGTTTGGTCTTGAACCTTAACTTTAATCCACTGCAATTCAGGATCCAAAGGTTGCTTCATTATCACCTCTTGCCTAATTGTCGGATGCACCTATAGAGCCGACAAGGATACCGTCAACCATTTAAGGTTTTCTGGTTGAGGTTCAAGCTCTAAGGTTGCCCCTTCATACAAGAGGGTTTCGTCCATTAGCATCGTCTCGTGCACAAGTGGTGAGCTGACTGCTAAGTATGAGAGCGACACAGTCTGTGTCTTCCGACTCAATGCATCTGCCACTACATTCACCTTGCTGGGATGATACTGAATATCGCAGTCATAATCCTTCATGAGTTCAAGCCATCTTCTCTGTCTCATGTTCAAATCCTTCTGGGTGAAGAAGTATTTCAGGCTCTTGTGGTCACTGTATATCTCACACTTCTCCCCATACAAATAATGTCGCCAGATCTTAAGGGCAAAAATGACTGCGGCTAGTTCCAAGTCATGAGTGGGGTAGTTCTTCTCATAGTCCTTTAGTTGTCGGGATGCATACGCTATTACCTTTCCGCGTTGCATGAGAACACAACCCAAACCAACTTTGGAAGCATCGGTATAGACTATCATTCCACCTGTGCCTTCAGGAATAGTCAGCACAGGGGCAGTCACCAACTTTTCTTTCAATTCCTGGAAGCTCTTCTCACATTCCTCTGCCCAGTCGAATTTCACACCCTTTTTAGTCAACTTGGTCATTGGGGCTGAGATCCGAGCAAAATTCTCGATGAAACGCCGGTAGTATCCAGCCAAACCCAAGAAGCTTCTAATTTCAGTAACATTCTTGGGGCTTTCCCATTCCACTACTGCTTTCACCTTAGCAGGATCTACTTCGATTCCAGCTTTAAACACTACGTGCCCCAGGAATCCAACTTGTTCAAGCCAGAATTCACACTTGCTGTACTTGGCAACCAACTGTTGATCTCTCAACCTCTGTAACACCATTCTCAAGTGTTGAGTGTGCTCCTCCTCGGTCTTGGAGTAGATCAAGATATCGTCAATAAAAACAATTACCCATTTGTCGAGCACATCCTGAAATGCTCGATTCATTAGATCCATAAATGCTGCCGGTGCATTGGTTAACCCGAAGGACAACACTAGGAACTCATAATGGCCGTATCGAGTCCTAAATGCTGTTTTGGGTATATCACTACTCTTTATCTTGAGCTGATAATAGCCGGACCGAAGGTCTATCTTCGAAAATACCCTGGCTCCTTGCAACTGATCAAATAAATCATCAATGCGTGGCAATGGATACCGGTTCTTAATGGTTAGCTTATTCAACTCCCGGTAATCTATGCACATACGCAAACTACCATCCTTTTTCTTGACAAACAACACCGGGGCACCCCAAGGTGAAACACTTGGGCGAATAAACCCCTTTTCCAACAGTTCCTGCAACTACATCTGTAACTCCTTCAATTCAGCTGGTGCCATCCTGTATGGAGCCTTAGATACTGGAGCTGCTCCAGGAGTCAAGTCTATGGCAAACTCCAACTCCCTATTAGGTGGTAAATGCATCAGATCATCTGGGAAAACATCGGGAAACTCTTTAACCACCTTGACTTCTTCTAGAGGTGTAACTCTTGCATCAAAATCGAGTACCGAGGCTATGAATCCCTGACATCCACTTTCTAGCAACTTTACCGCTTGGAGAGCGGAGACAAGGACCTTCCTCACCCTTTTCATTGTATCTGCTCGGTATACCCACTCTTTCCCTTCGTCATCTGTTACTTTAATCAGCCTTTCCGCACAGATCACATTAGCTCGATGAGCCGACAACCAATCCATACCCAATATAACATCAAAATTCTGCATATTGAATTTAATAAGTTGTGCATCAAAGTTCTTCCCACTAATCTCCACTGGGCACGGCCCATACACTTCTTTCAACTGTGCAATTTTACCAGTAGGCATACTAACAATCATTCCATGGTCTAGGATCCTGGGTGACATCCCAAGTTTCCCTACAAATCTCTTAGATGCGAATGAATGAGTAGCTCCTGAATCAAATAAAACATAGGCTGGTATGCCCGATATGGGTAGGATACCTAGTATAACAATGTATATAATTTCAGCAGGTCATCAATATTAATCATAATGAACTTCTTTAATTTTAAAATGTACCTGCTACAACTTCTGTACTAGCCTCAGCTTCCTCGGCTGATAGGGCATACATCCTTCCCTGCGGTTGACTGCCTCGAGGTAAGGGAGGTCGGTACGCAGAGGGCTGACTGGAGGGCAAGGCTGGTCGGGCCCGACAGTCTTTCGCATAATGCCCATAGGAATGGCAGTTGAAGCAACGAATCTGAGATGTCGGAACTGGAGCAAGGCCCCTCTGCACTTGACCCGCTGCAAATGGAGGTCGAGGTGGCCTTGGAGCTGTAGGTGCCACACTAGTGTTCGGGCGAAAAGAAGTAGAACCCGAACCACCAAATGGCCTAGGAGGGTAGCCAGATGGCCTATAGGGCTGCCTATACATAGGCCCAGAACTGTATGATCCGCGGTATGCTTTGGAGGAATTTCCCGCATCTGGGAATGGATTTGTTCTCTTCCACAGTCCAGGAGTGAGGGACTGTTCACCCTTTTGCTTATCTTCCATTGTTTTGGCCTTCTGTACAATCTGGCCATATTCTGTCAAATCCAAGACTTCCAGCACAGACCCAATAGATGCTTTTAGGCCTTTTAGGAACCTTGCTGCCTTCTCTTCAGCTGTTCGCATATGCCTTGGGGCAAAATGGAACAAACTTTCGAATTGTTGCTGATACTCAAGGACAGTCTTACCTCCTTGAGTTAAGGCCATGAACTCAGTCTCCTTTCGGTCTCTGAAACTGCGCGGATAATGGTTATCCAAGAACAACTCCTTGAACTGCTCCCAAGTAGGTTCTGGATGAGCAGCCATCAATATAGGTTTGGAGGCTTGCCACCAAGAATTTGCCTCTTTCTTGAGTTGCAACCCAGCACAAATAAGTTTCTGGGCATCCGTGCACTCAAGCACCTCAAATATCTTCTCTAATTCTTGGATCCATTGATCCGGTTCCAGAGGATCACTCCCCACCTTAGAGAATACCGGTGGTAAGTTCCTCTTGAATGACTCCACTACCCTTGACGTATTACTCGTCGCCGGGAAGTTAGGAGCATAGACAGGATAGTAGGGGTATGGAGGAGGCATCCCATGCTGAGGAACACCGAATGGTGGGATTGGAGGTGTACCCACCACTTGTGGTCCCGTTCCCGACCCTACAGGTGGGTCCTGCGGAGTGAGTACCCGGGGAGGTTGACCCGGTTGAGAAAAATCCAACTGTTGCTGGATGGCAGTCATAAATCCTTGCTGTTGCTGAAGCATTTGTTGCTAAAAGCTTGTTGGGACTGCTGGATTATTGTAGCAACATCTCCCGGTGTAATGACCGGTGGAGGGTCTGGGAGTGCAGTCACAGGTGGGTCCCCATGTGCCCCACCCTGACCAAGGGTCTCTGGAGGTAGTGGAGGTGAGGTATGCCCCACAGAACGGGTCCCCCTGGGATTTTGTGGTCGTCCGACCCGATGAGGACCCCGCGAGGTACCTCGGGCATTACTACCGGATCTAGTACGTACCATCGTATCCCTGTACCTGGAACACATCATACACCATATTGGTTAAACACCATAGAATTGATTTAGGCACACAATCATATGCCATTACATGAGGTGTTGTAGTGTATGATAGCCTGTAAATACTCATAGCTCAATTCCATGATACAGGCAAAGTCCACAGCATACATGCCAATGGTCCCACTTGACCATAGCATATTAATCATAGGAATAATATCAATAGTGAAAATCAATGTAATCATGCTAGGAGGTGAGAAGGGAATAAGAAAAGAAGGAAAATTTTTAAAATTTCCAAAATTTTCCCAACTGTCATAACCGGTGGGCTGAACCGGCGGGTAGGAGCCCGCCGGTTATACCCGCCGGTCTTTGCTACCTTAACCGGCGGGTGGCACCGGTGGGTAGGGGCCCGCCGGTTATACCCGCCGGTTTGACCCGTGTTAAAACACGAACAGGGCCCTACAGACCCTGTTATGTCTTGCCTCTTTCCCCATCTCCTTTCTCTCTCTTCCTTTCTCTCTTGGCCGATCTTGGAGGTCTCCTCGGCACTTCTACTCGCGGGTCTACTCACCTACTCGACACCTTAGAGAAGAGTCAACTCATCTTCATTCAAGTAAGTTCCTCCTTTTTCCCTTTTCTCAGAATTTCCATTTGGGTGAAATGCATGTATAGACTTGGCCTTAGGTTGTCTTTCCATACTTTTCACCATAGAACAGTCTTTCCATGTGTTTATGATGATTCTACTGTAGTCATTCGTAGTTTATAGGAATTTCATCCCTTCATTTGGAGAAAACCCCAATTTGTGCCCTAGGTTTCCAAAATTTGGGGTTTCTTAAATTTTTTGATCCTTTTCTCCAATTGATGATTCCATTGTAATGCATTTCACTTGCTTTGTGCTTAACATGCTTTAATTTGCATAGCTTAATCCATCGTGCTTGGAATCCCCATGTATTTTCGATGAAAATCCCTATTTTTTTTTTGTATTGGTTTCCTTGATTTTCATCCCATACATGTGCTCATGGAACTCCATAGTCTATTTGGGGTATGTTCTTGCATTTCCATCATCCCACTACTATGGCATTTCGTTCTAGACCTAGGGTTTCAAGCTTTTACTTCATTGTGAATGAGTTGGTGCATTGCAATCGAGTCCTCCCGTGTTAGATATGCTCTTTGCTTTTGCTGTCATTTTACTGTTTTGGTATGTTTCTATGCGTTGTCAACTACCGTGCTTCATATCATAAGTTTCCTATCGTTCCTAGATTGTCGCCGTTCCCGTTTTGCATGAATTGGGTTTTGGATTTCCCCTTCTTAATGCTGCTGTCTTTTCCTTTCTGTACTAATCCTTACTTTCTTTTCTTATTGCCAGGATGTCGTCGCGTACTGGCAAAGGACCATCTTCCTCTGGCGTTAGACGCAAGACCACCGCTTCTAAGCGAAAAAGTGTGGAGACCAGCTCTTCAGCTCCTCGCACAGGGAGACCTGCACCTGCCTAGTCTGACCCTACAGACTATGATGAGGAGCACTTCCTCAGTGCCGAGGCCACAGCCAACTGGCCCAACTTCCTGAAGGGGTCAGTGTTGATGGAGAAGACCGTGGTAGTCGAGGACTTCCACAAGGCTAGGCTTCAGGAGAGGTTCTCAGCATTGGGCTGGGACTCTATTCTTCATGTGGACCGACCATGCTACGAGCAGCTCGTCCGTCGGTTCTACTGTAACCTGGAGGTGTCGTATCCATACGGGGAGTTCACCATCAGCAGCTTGGTGAAGGGAGTGGATATCCAGCTGACGGTAGGCACCTTGGCCAGTATCTTGGGTATATCGGCGGCGGGACACCGATACTACAGTCCCCCCAGGGGTAGGCCACAGGGACCGTTCATGAGCCTGGAGACACCGGACTTCATCTACGAGACCATCTGCGGCAGCAGCAGTCGCCCGGAGTCCGAGACATCCTTCTACCCTGAGGTTCGTCTATTCGCCCGGTTGATCCAGTTCAACCTGCTCCCCAGAGGAGGTCATCGGAACCAGGTGGGTTTCATGGCGGCTTTCATTGCCTTCTGCATCTTCACGGCCGCAGAGGGAGGCGGCGAGCACTTGTGCCTCCCCTACATTATTCTCAGAACGATGGAGCACCACACTTCTCACCCAGAGGATGGAGGATTCCCTTACGGCAGGATCCTCACTAGGATCTTTCGAGTTCTTCGGGGTGGATCTGAGCGGTGAGGAGGGGAAGACTCCGGCTGACAGGTTCGACCGGAGAAACCTCCTGAAGATGGGTCTTCAGACCCTCATGAATTCACCTCCTAGATCAGGAACTCAGAGAGGTAGGGGTAGGAGACGTCCTCATGGAGGAGGAGTCCAGTGAGGAGGACGAGGACTACGTTCCTCAGGATGAGGAGGAGGATCTGATGGGTGGCAGCATCCCTGAGGGGGCGCCTCAGGAGTCGAGAGGTCCTGGTCCTAGTTCTTCTAGAGCTACAGCCCCACCACCTGGGAGTGGTGCTTACGACTTTGAGGGCATGTCGTCCTCTATGCGGGCCTTGCAGGATGGCCAGGTTCAGATACTTAGGCGGCTGGACGAGATTGCCTCCAGGCAGACCACCTTGGAGGATTCCTTCCTTAGGCTGGGTCAGGACTTCAGGCCACCTTGGACTACCAGGGCCAACGCTATCTCAGCAGACTATGGCCGGCTTCGGAGGGAGGTACGGCTGGTGAACGCGAGGTTCGATTATTACGATCACCGCTTCGACGTCAACTCCAGGCCTCCAGCGAACGTGGTGATCATCGACGACGATGACGACGACCAGTGAGGGCTTGGCTCGCCCACACTAGCTGTTTACCCGTTTTCTCCTTTTTTGTAGACATTGTATATTTATTTATTCTCATTCCCTGTATATGTATTGTAACTGGTTTCATTTATGGAATAAAATATCTTTGGATAGTGGATTTTTGTGGTGTTTTCATATGTGGAGTGCTTGTGTGATTTTGTTGTGATGTATTTTTTCTATCTGTGCTCTTTGTTATATTACTATCTGTTGTTTATCAGGTGTTTGTGTAAAATTTTTGGAAATCCCTTTTTGCGCCGTTATGCTGCCGAAATTTCGTCAAAATAGTACTTTATAGGTTATAGTTCCAATCTAATTACCTTTTATCTACACTCACGCATGCCATGAATGCAACTTATAATATAACTCCACTTTTATACTTCCTTTCTTTGACTTTTAATCTTTAAAGCTTTTATGTTAGCCCAACCCCATTTTCCTATTATAGAGTCTACGGGATTCTAATGGTATGCTGTGAGTGGAGCAGAGCATCACGCTCTGATACCACCGTTTGTCACACCCCGTTCACCCTGAACCGGAGCGGTGACTGAGTTAACACCGGTTAACCCAAACCTGCCAGGATCATCAGATACTGTATTCCACCACAGCATACACACGCTAACATAAGTTCATCAGATCAACGGAAGACTAAGTTTTACCTGTAAATGAATCCCATATACTTGATACCCGAATTGTGATACAATAATTATATACATTTGGGCCCGAAGGCATGATATATACACAAAAAGAATAAAATTCAAATATCAAGTACATACAGGAAATCATCAAGAAAATCAGAGTGCACAGCTCGGCTCGTTTCAAGGCTGGAGCAGCTCGGCATAAAGGGTTGTGCCCAGCTCGGCATCATATAGAAGAGCTCAGCTCGACCTCAGAACTGCTGTCCCGCAGCACAGCTCTCGCACACGCAGTCAGCGTCGTGCTCTAACTCCTCAGGGGTCCACCAGTCCTCTTCAGGAAACTTGACTGTGGGACCCACCCCATGCTCCTCAGATGTATGACCTGCAAAATCATCTAAAAAGGGGGTGTACACGTGGGATGAGCTCACTAGCTCAGTAAGTAGAAAGGTGGACCACACACAACAGTCCACACATCACAACATATCATATGCACTACATGCCATGCTATACATTTTAAATCACATCCACCTAAGCAACATTACTAAGTCTTTGGTTTTAGTGCTACTACAACCACAGTGTGCGTATACTCCGGGTACGAGCCGTGAACTCCCTCCCGCGATACGCCCATAGGGCTGTTGGAGAAGGCCCACCGTGAGTACTCGGAAAAGTAAAGACAATGCCGTCCACCGGCTCTCAACAGAAATGTAAATGACTGAAAATAAAAGTGCTGACTCCAGAAATTTAAAAGCAGTACGATTGGCCCTCTTGAATGTACCACCGGGGTTGCCGACTGTCCTACATGACTCGTCGGGCGTAATGCCTAACCGCCACAGTGTCCGACAACCGCGACCCCTGCTTCCCCCCAAATGGCAACCCAACACCTTAACCCCTGTTGGGAACGGTCGTAGCACGGGATGGTGAGAATCCTAATACCGCATGCTCCTATATGACAATAGTACGATTGCATAGTGCCACCGTGTCCAATACCACGGGCCACCAATGCATTCGTTTCCAAGCCGACCATGGCATCTAGTCTATCAATGCATTATGCTCCATGATGTCCACATTCAACATATAAACATCTCATTCAATTGGCATTTGAAAAGTAAACATAGCATATATGCACATCAATGAGTGGAATGACTAATCTATATAGCATATTCATGATGACATGACTAGATTAGATATAGTTATATGAATGCCAAACAAATGCCTTGAAACAAGGCCAAACGTCCTCTCTCCACTTACCTGTAGCGCACAAGGATTCCCGTTCGGTACGGGTGAGATCCGGAGCGAATCGAGTAGGATTTGGTGAACCTAACATAATTGAGCAGGGTTAGTACTTCACCATTTTAGAATCAAAATTAATGAAATCTGATGTCAAAATCGTGTTTAGAACGTCAAAAGAAGGTCACACGTCCGATTTGGGTTCGATCGGACATAAGGATCACCTTCGGGGCCACACAGGTGGGTCAGACAGGTGGGCTGTCTACCCACCGGTTTTACCCACCGGTTTGGGACCGGCGGGTAGGGGCCCGCCGGTTGTACCCGCAGGTGGTACCCGCCGGTTAGGCCTGAAGGCCCTCTGCCTTCTCAGGTGGGTACCCTCAGGCGGGTAGGTACCCGCCGGTTGTACCCACCGGTTTTGGCGGGAAAGACCTTGTTTTCTTCCCCATCTTCTCCATTCTTTGGGGAATCAAACGGGGCTTTTCCCCACCTATTCTTCACACCTTCAAGGTCCTATAGGATGGTTCTAACCTAGATATAGGTTAGATTCAAGTGAGGGAAACCATCTTACCTTCTTTGCCCAAAAATGACTTCAAACCCTTCAAATCACTTCCAACTCACAATGCTCCTTCTATCTTGTCAATATCTCTTCAAATCCTTCAAGATCAACACATAAATCATCTATTAAACCTTAGATTCATCATTTCAAAGGGTATTTACAAGATCTCAAGAAACCACACTCGAATCAAGGGTTTAAAGCTTGGGTATGGTGAATGTTCATAAAACCCAACTTTTCTTACCTCCAACTGTAGATCTAGAGTTGAAGATTACTCTCCCGGCACCGGAATGGCAAGATCGAGCTTCGGCGCCACTGAAATCCTTCCTTTCTTCTTCCCTTTCTTTTCTCTCTCCTCTTTACTTTTCTCACCAAACGTACGAGGGTAAGAAATGGAAAGAAAAGAAATCATAAAGCCTTATATACTATTCCTATTTAAGTGAATAGTCTTGGATGGGTCACTCAGGTGGGTGGGTGTACCCACCTGTTTTACCCACCTGAGAGCCAAGACTCGGGATTTTGACCGGGTTCGGACCTCGGCGCGAACCCCACCCCAGGCATACGATGTAGCATACGTATATACCTTACAATACGGATATAATACCTGTTTCATCCATACATAGCCTTATGGTAGGTGCACGTACACGGTTTGGGCACTCCCGTCTCTTCTGGCACTGGCTCGGACTTGTCGGGCCAGCCGGTGTTTAAGGTCACCCGTGCCATCACTGTCCATAAGGAACCCGCTCTAATATCCTCTGGCTCGGTTCCTGCATGGTTAAACCGGTTCAATCGTGAAATCAGACCGGGTTCAAGAAGCGGGGTATTACACATTGAGACTTCCCATTTCATTCCAATCAAGACAACCTATTCCATGGATAAATTAACACTACTTTACATGGAGAATGTAGTTCGTTTACGTGGGGTCCCAGTCAGTATTGTATCGGACAGGGACCTAAGGTTCACATCTAAATTCTGGAAGAGCCTCCATCATGCTATGGGAACATAGGTGAACCTAAGCACTGCCTTTCATCCACAGACTGATGGGCAATCAGAATGGACCATACAAATACTGAAAGATATGCTCAGAGCCTGTGCTATGGAAATGAGTGGCAGTTCGGAAGAAAACATACCTCTAGTTTGTTTATAATAATAGTTATCAAGCCATGATTGGAATGGCTCCATATAAGGCATTGTATGGTAGAAGGTGTAAAACTCCCTTATATTGGGATGATGTAGGAGAACAGCGAATGCTTGGGCCAGAAATGATATAGATGACGTGAGACAAGATTGATGTCATCCGTGAGAAGATCAAGGCAGCCCAATCCCATCAAAAGAGTTATGCGGACAACCGCAGGAAGGATATTGAATTCTAAGAGGGGGAGAAGGTATTCCTGATAATCTCTCCTACCAAGCGCTTACATACGTTCCACAGGAATGGCAAGTTGAGTCCAAGATATATTAGCTTATTTGACATTTTGAGATGGGTTGGCACAGTAGCATATATGCTGGCCCTTCAACTATCATTCAGCAATGTACATAATGTATTCTACGTTTCAATGTTGAAGAGGTATGTATATGACTCATCACATGTACTAACTGTGGAACCGGAGTACTTAGAGGCTGATGTGACTTATGAGAAACAACCCGCTGAGATCCTAGATCAGAAGATAAAGATCTGATCCACTACTTTTGTAAAGGTGCGATGGGCCAACCATTCACTTGAGGAAGCATCATAGGAGAAAGAAGATGACATCGAGGCTAAATATCCTCACCTATTTGGACAGCCATGTAATTTCAATTTCGAGGATGAAACTTTTAAAGGGGGTAGATGTAGAGCCCTACTCTTTAAACCCAGTTTATTAATCGGTTGGTTCAATTTGGTCTTACAGGATTTGAACTAGAATGGGTTGATGTCGGTGCCCTATGGTGCATAACAGCAAGGGTGACATCAAATGCAAGGTGGCCAAATAAGATTGAACTGGTACCCGAAGTGATTTACATGCCTAAGCCATGCCCTTGCACATATCACAAGGTCGTGTACGAATAGGAAAGGTACATTATCATATTTGAATGATAAGAACTTAGTCCATAACATGAGGTGAGGGTGACATACACGTAGGATTACACTTTCCCCAAGAATATAGTAGGGTTGGCTTTGTTTTGGCCAATTGGTGGATGTCACCAGTAGGTACGAGACCCACTAGTGTGACCCACCTATTCAGGGTAATATGGGCCCCAGTAAGCCCAACTTGGGTGAGCATATGTATCTCAAACTCCTCGTGGAGATGAGGTCTCGTATAACCGATAATGTCGGCTATTTTGGCCAGTATCGTGAATTAATTTGTTTTGTTCCAAAAAGGGGCAAAACCAAACAAACCTTAGAAGATATTTATTGGCCATGGTATAAATAGCATTTATGCCTTTTTCTCTCTCCCATTTATGATTTTCAGAAAATTTTGGTAAGAGGAGTAAAGAGGAGGGATAAAAGAGAAAGAAGAAGAAGAAGAAGAAGAAGAGTAGGAAGAAGGCTTCTCCCTTGATTTTCGAAGCCCCATCTTACCTTTTCGTCGCCATAATAGTGACCAGTGTTTGGAGATCTATATTTTGAGGTAAGTTACACCATAAACCCTTGAGATGTGATGAAACCCTTTTGTGTGTGGTTGAATCAAGGAGATAATGGAACCCTTGTGTGATTTCCTTTAAGGTTGGAGGAAGGGAAAACCCAGATTTGAGAGTATTTGGTGATATTTTGGGTTTGGAAAGGAGATCTTAGGTTTTGGGATTTCTTGAGCCAAGGTATGATTTCATCCCCAAAATCTTGATGATGACTTAGATCCATGGAATAATCAAGTAAATAAAACTTAGAATGTGTGGAAAATGAGGTGGGAATAATCCCTCTTAGATTCCCATGAGGAGAAATGAAGAAAGGAGGAAGAACAACAAAAGCTGCAGAATACCGATGGGTAGCATGGCGAGTGGTCACACCTACTAGTGTGACCCCCCAGTCTTACCTGGGCTTCTGGCCCAATCGATGGGTAGGATCGACGGGTGCTAAACCCACCAATGTGACCCATCAGTCTTCTTTGGGTCAACCGACGAGTAAGACAGGCAAGTGCCTGACCCGTCGGTGTGACCTACCTGTCTCGCTAGTGCCTCTGGACCTACCAGCGGGCAAAACCGACAAGTGCCAGACCTACTAGTATGATCCGCTGGTATGGGCAGTTTGCATAGATGGGTTCTCTTACCCACCTAAATGACCCACCTGTTGTCCAAATGAGCTCCATTGGAGCTCAAACTCAACGGCGGCCTTCTACGTACTATTAAACACGTCGAGACCGTATCTTGAATCATTTTATAGTCTCAAATTGGATGTATTTCTAAACTCCTTATCTGTGCTAGGTTTCAAGAAACTCATATTCCCATGCCGGATCTTACCCATACCGTGCGCGCATACTATTGTACGAAAATAGGTAAGTGGGGAGAGGACTTTGATCTTATTTTTGGAGTGTTTTTGGCATTCTATGCATTTATATACTATATTGACATTCCGATTGCCATTCCCATGCATATTCTTGATGTATGAATGATGCATTTAGAACTGAACATGTTGTATCTTAAATTTCTAAGTGCTTGTTACTTGTTTGGAATCTTGAGAATGGATTTATCATATGATGGAATATGCTGATGATTTGATAAACATGTGTGGGATTTTTAGCATAGATGCCATACTCGGTTTAGAAACAAATGCAGTGGTACACCATGGAATGAGACAAGAAAGTATTATACAGTTGTACTATCCCATATAGGAGCATGATTAGGATTTCACATTCCCTCGTGCTATTATTCTTCCCAACAAGGGTTTACGTGTTCGATTATCACTGGGGGAAGCGTCAGTCATAGACTGTTGTGGTGGTTAGAAGTACGCCTGCCTGATCATTAGGATAGTTAAAAACCTTGGTGATATATTTAGGAGGCCAATTGTACTACTTTTAATTTCTGTTGTGGTTCTGCCACGATTCACTTTTGCTGTGGTTCGACCATGATTTACATTTCTGCTATGGTTCAATCACGATTTACTTTTTTGAGTGCTCACGACTGACCTTCTCCGACAATCCTATGGGTGTATCATGGGATGGGGAACGCGTCTCGTACGCTGGGCATACGCACACTGTGGTTGTGAGTAGCATATAACCTATGGCCTAGTATTGATTATTTTAGTGAATTAGGTTTAAAATGAATCTCATGCATATAGTATCATTTGATTTGTGATTGCTTGTGTGTGTCTTTCTTTCCATTTACTGAGCTAGTGAGCTCAACCGATGTGTACACACCTTTTTAGATGATTTTATAGGCTATTCAGTAGAGGAACCCGTGCTAGGTCCGACCGATGAAACCCTAGTAGGGGATTGGTGGGTCCCCCAAGGATTCGACCATAGTGATTATTGCCCATGCGAGAGTTGTGTTACAGGGAAACAGTAGCTGATTCTACTTGCTGTACTTTTTTTATTCTTTTGGTATATTTCCCCTTTGGTGCTCTTGATAGTTAAATTGCTATTTTTTGTGTAAATATCATGCCTACGGGCCTACATATAATTATACTGTGTATGACAATTTATGTATCAAGAGTATATGGGGATTTACAAGTATTATGTATGACAAGACTTCCGTTGAATTACATTATTATATTCCTTTGATTACTTGTGCTTGTTGTGCTGTGGTTGCTGTATCAGATGATCCTAGTGGTTTTGTGTTACCTAGAGGGAACCTGGTCACCGATTTGGTTCTATGCAAATGGGGCGTGACAATCTCTGCCTCATGTTCAGATCCCTCTGGGTGAAGAAGTACTTGAGACTTTTGTGATCCCTGAATATCTCGCATTTCTCCCCATATAAATAATGGCGCTAGATCTTCAAGGCAAAGATAACTACCGCCAGCTCCAAATCATGGGTGGGGTAGTTCTTCTTATACTCCTTTAGTTGCCTAGATGCATATGCCACCACCTTACCAAGTTGCATGATATCATAATCCAACCCAATCTTGGAAGCATCAGTGTAAACCATCATTCCACGCGTGCTTTCTGGAATTGTCAATATCGGGGTTGACACCAATCTACTTTTCAACTCTTGGAAACTGTTTTCACACTCCTTAGACCATTCAAACTTCATGCCTTTTTTGGTCAAACTGGTCATTGGAGAGACGATTCGAGAGAAATTCTCTATGAAGTGCCGGTAGTAGCCCGCTAATCCCAAGAAACTTCTAATCTTTGTAGCATTCTTGGGTGTTTCCCACTCCACTACTACTTTTACTTTTCCTGGGTCAACTTCGATCCCATTCTCAGACACTATGTGTCCTAGGAATCTAATCTGCTTGGGGAAAAACTCACACTTGCTGAATTTTTTATATAGTTGTTGCTCCCTCAGCCTTTTGGAGTACCATCCTCAAGTGTAGTGCATGCTCCTCTTCAGTCTTCGAGTAGATCAATATGTCATCGATAAAATCGATGACCCACTTGTTGAGAATATCATGAAATACTCAGTTCATCAGATCCATAAAAGCTGTCCGTGCATTGGTTAACCAAAAAGATAGCACTAGGGATTCATAGTGGCCATACCGAGTCCTAAAGGCCGTCTTGGTTATGACGCTACTTTTTATCCTAAGCTGATAGTAGCCAGATCTGAGATCAATCTTCGAGAATACTTTAGCACCTTACAGTTAATCAAAGAGGTCATCTATGTGTGGCAATTGGTACTGGTTCTTGATGGTTAATTTGTTCAGTTCCCGATAATCGATGCATATACTCAGACTCCCATCCTTCTTCTTGACAAACAGAACTGGAGCACCCCAAGGAGAGACACTTGGGTGTATAAATCATTTCTGCAACAAATCCTACAACTGAGTTCACAACTCCTTTAACTCAGGTGGTGCCATCCTGTACGGAGCTTTAGACACTGGGGCTGCTCTGGGAACTAAATCAATAGCAAACTCTAACGCTCAATCAGGCGGTAGTCGGGTTAAATCATCTAGGAAGACATTGGGAAACTCCCTAACTACTTTTAATTCCTCTAAAGGTGTGACCTTTGCTTCCACATATTGTACTAAAGCTAGGTAGCCCTGACATCCACCTTCCAGTAATTTCCCCCGCCTGTAAGGCAGAGATGAGAACCTCTCGAGGTCGTTTTGCCTTATTTGCTTGATACACCAGCTCCTCACCTTCATCACTCACCACTTTAATTTGTTTCTTGGCGCACATCATGTTCGTCTGGTGAGTTGATAACCAATCCATGCCCAATATGACATCAAAATTCTGCATGTTGAATTTGATAAGCTGGGCATCAAGTTTCTTCCCACCTATTTCAACTGAACATGGTCCATATACCTCATTCAACTGTGCTACCTTGCTTGTAGGTGTGCTAACAATCAACTTACCCTCTAGTGCCCTGGGTGACATATCAATCTTCCTAGCAAATCCTTTAGATATAAAAGAATGTGATGCTCCAGAGTCAAATAACACATAAGCTGGTATAACCGAGATAGATAGGATACCTGCTACAACATCGGGGCTGGGTTCAACCTCCTTGGCTGACAATGCATACATTCTCCCTTAAGGTAGGCCCCCTTGGGTCATTGTGTTTCTAAAAATATGGGGCTGATTCTGTACAACGGCTGGCTTGTACGGACAATCTTTGGCGAAATGTCCAACTACATGACAAACATAGCATCGATTCTAGGATGCTTGCACTAGTGTAGGGGCTCTCTGTATGTGACCTAGTGCCATTGAAGGACGAGGTGGCCTCGGGGCTGTAGGCATCGTGCTTGTGTTCTGGCGAAAAGAGGTAGCACCCGATCCACCGGCTGGTCAGGGCATATACACGATGATCTGTACGTCTACTGGTATGATGGACCATAATTATATGGCCCACATAAACTCTTACTTGGGTTCCCCGAGTCAGCATAAGGGCTGGACCTCTTCCAGAGCCCTGGTGTGGTGGAAGACTCTCCCTTTTGCTTGTCCTCCATAGTCTTGGCCTTTTGTACAATCTAGGCATAATCAGTCAAATCCATAGCCCCCTATACCGTACTACCAGATACCTTCAACCCTTTCAAAAACTTCTTTGCCTTCTCCTCCTCTGTTTTCATGTGTGGAGGAGAGAAATAAAATGAGTCCTTAAATTGCTGTTGGTACTCAAGGATGGACTTGTTTCCCTGAGTCAAGGCCATGAACTCTGCTTTCTTTTGATCTCTAAAGCTGCTGGGATAATAGTTTCACAAAAACAATTACTTGAATTGTTCCCATATCAGTTCTAGGTGGATTGCCGTCAAGATGGGCTTGGACGCTTTCCACCATGAGTTGGCTTCATTCTTCAATAGTAAACCTGCACAGATGAGTTTCTGGGCTTCTGTGCATTCTACCACCTCAAATATTTTTCCACTTCTTAGATCCACCGATCTGGCTCTAAAGAATCACTCCCCACCTTGGTGAAGATAGGTGGCAAGTGCTTCTTAAAATATCCCATCACCTTTGTAGTAGTAGTTGCCGGTGGGTAATAAGGTGGATAAGCTGGATAGTATGGATATAGCGGTGGCATCATATATGGCAGAGTGCTAAAAGGTGGGAACCATGGAGTCACCACGAGAGGTGTATCCCCTGGTTGGTCTTGTGGTGGTACTGTAGCAGGTGTACCCCCTGGTTGGTCTTGTGGTGGTACTGCAGAAGGTGTACCCCCTATGTATCTAAAGGTGGTGCTTGAGGAGATGTACCCCCTGGTTGAACTCCGACAGCCGGCACAACGGAAGGATCTTGTGGAAAGGTTACCACACGGGGGTGCTAACCCATTTGCATAGGGTTCAACTATTGATGCACAATACTTATAAAAGTCTGTTATTGCTGGAGTAACTACTGCTGAAATGCTTGTTGCGACTGTTGAATGACAACCGTAACATCATTTGGAGTGATAATGGGAGGAGGATCCATGATTTCATGCATAGGTGGGTCCTCAATTATCTCTTCTCGTCTAGGGCCCACCCGGGGTCGAGGTCCCCGAGGATTAGGCGGTCATTTGACAGGATAGGGACCACGAGGGGCTCCTTGTGCATTACTACTGGATCTAGTGCGTGCCATAATGCTTTGTTCCTGAAGTGCATCAAAGTTAGGTATGATTAAGTGCTACATTTATCATGTGTACACACAAAATAAAATGCACATCACACCTCTGATCACATTATCATACTGCATTCATCATAGTATGCATCCACAATATTAACCTCCACATAAAAATATAATCACCCCACATGAGCATGCATTGAAATTTATTGCCACAACAACTTACAATTCATGCAGAGTTGGGGCCTACCAAGCATGGGAGGCAGAATTTTCAAATTCGGGGTATTTTGGCTCCAAAAACCCACACCACTGGGTGCTGGCGGGTGGGTTGGGTTTAGGACCCACCGGTTGCTACCCACCAGTCGCGCCCGTGGTTCTGATATGAGGGTAAAAAGGCCCTCATTTCAATCAATTCTCAGCTCTTTATTTTCCCTCTCTTCTTAGGCTCATTGAAGGCAAAAAAAAGAAGGTCAAGACGCTCTTACCAAGCATTCTATTCACCTACATTTGGATTGAAACGTCCAACCTCAGCCTCAAATCCTCAAGTAAGTGTTTCTGTTCTTCACTCTCTCTTTTAAAGTTTAAACTATGAAATTTCATTTACCCTTGTTCTATATCCTTTAAATTTCATTTTCTTTTGATTCTTCTAAACTATAATGAATGTAGCATGAGGGTATATCATTTTCCCATGATTTTCTTCCTTAATCATCACATTTATCCTTTCCATTAGTTGCTTAACCCTATTTTTCCAATTTTGTTGTTTTAGGGTTTTCTTGTTCTCTTTCTCTTTCTTTGCACAATGTATGCTATAAATAAGTTTATTCACTCTCATTTAGTTATACTACAGTGATGAGGATGTCACATTGCATGTATGCTTCATTCATCACTCATTGGCATGAATTTCCACCATTCCTAAGTTAGGGTTAATGGGGAAATTGGGGGTTTTTTCCTTGTTTTTGACCTCAATAGGATTAAGATATGTGCAATTGTGTGCATTTGGACCATCCTTTACACACTATTGTCAAATTTTCCCTAATACTATGAATATCCATGGTTTATGCTCTTTTCCCTGAAATTTCCCTTTTTCTTCTTTTGGGATTCTGTTTAGGACATTGAGTTGATACTAGCTTGGGCTTTTACATGAGACTATGGTTTAAGTAAAATGCTCTAATCCATTGGCCTTTATTTGTATAATGTGCATCAAAGACTCATAAGCCCTTGATGTTCACTTGGTCCTTACATTGTATTTGTCAATACATTTCTCTGTCAACTTATCATTCATACATGAGCACATTATGACTATGGCATTGGCACTATAGGGGTTTTCTCCTCTTGTTTGTCATTCAATACACATTGTCCCCTACAATGTACCTAATATAAGTGTTATTCACACAAATTTTCCTTCTTATGATCCTATTATATTGATGCCCTCTTATCCCTTGCTGTAACTAATTCCTCTTGAAATCTTTGTTAGTTTCTTATGTCTTCCATGTGGATTTTGCAGAATGTCTTCATGTGAAGGTAAAGCAATAGCTTCCTCATCATGGAGTGGAAATGCTCCATGTAGAAAGAGGAGAGGTGCAACCCCAAGCTCTTTAGCATGCAGGGCTCGTGCAAGGAGCTATTACTTCGGTGGATCTAGAGGCATATGATGAGCGGATGTTTGAGAGCCTTGAGGCGGCCGTATCTTGGTCTAACTTCTACAGAAAACCCATGATCATGGAGAAATCAGTGGTGGTGGAGAACTTTGCCAGGGTGCAGCTGTTGGAGAAATTTACTCCTTGGGTTGGCAGTCTATGCTTTCCCTTGACTCCCTATGCTACCCTGAGCTTGTACTATTGTTCTACTGCAACCTGGAGGTTTCTTATGACGGCCGAGTATACGCCCTCACGAGTCGGGTGAAGGGACATGACATCAAACTCCCTATAGAGCTACTAGAGGAGATTTTGGGCATTACCATGGAGGGCAATTGGTACTACTATCCCTTGGCCCCTTCATGAGCCAGGATCTACAGAACCATTTCTATGAGACTATCTATGGCAGTGCAGTCCATCCTGAGTCCAAGACTGCATTAATTCCTGAGGTTTGGGTCTTCAGTCGCTTGGTTTAGTTCAACCTGCTCCCCATAGCCGGTCACCGGAACCAAGTGAATTTCATGGGGGGCATACATGGCCTATTGCATCTACGTAGCCCTGGGAGATGCTTCTCGTATATGCCTCCCCTTTGTCATCATGAAGACCATGGAATATCACACTGCACATCCACCAAACGGTAACTTCCCATACGCCTTATCTCTTACCTGGATATTTGAGTATTTTCATGTGGATCTACAGGGTGAGGAGGGAAAGTCCCCATCGGACAAGTTTTCCTCGGGAATCTTACACAAGATGGAGTTGCATGGTGTGATGAGAGACGATGAGGAGGAAGTAGCTTAGAATGGGGATGATGAGGAGGAGGATGATGATTACGTTCCCAAGGTGGATGAGGAAGAGGCAATGGAGGATGAGGTTCCCATTGATGTAGCACCACCATCTCCAGGTGGGGCTTTTGATTTTCAGAAGATGATGGACCGACTAGAGGCACTATAGGCGGGCCAAGAGCAGATATTGGAGAACCAAGCACACGTGGATACAGATCTTACACACCTATCCGATTCCATGGCCTCAGTTTCCACAAAAATGACGGGAGCCTAAAACAGCTCTAGAAGGAGGTGGATTTGGTGAACTGTCGCTTCAACTATTATGATAGTTGCCTCCACATCAACTCGAGGTCCTGGGAAGAAAGAAGTTATTAACTTAGATGATGATTGATTTGTGGTACAACAAGTTTGGAATGGTTTTATGAAATTCTTGTTTTGGGGAACTCTTTTCTTTTGTGTGTTCTTCTTCTTCTTTTCTCTCTTTTTATTATATCACTCTCCCTTGTCTTGAAACTTTTTGTACTCTCATTTTGTGTATGCAACATGATGAAATTTTAAGTTTTATGCCATTATAGTTTTTTTTATGTGAAGTCATTTACATTTTCCCCAACCCCAAATCCTATTATAGGTTCTACAGGGTTTTGGACTTGCAAGCTGTGAGTAATTAGAGCATCGCGCTCTGATACCACCATTGTTACGCCCCATTCATATAGAATTAGATTGGTGATCGGTTTCCCTCCAGGTAACCCAAGACTCACCAGGATCATTTGATGAAGTAACCATAACACAATATGCCACATATAACATGGAAATATAATTATTAAATTCAGCGAAAGACTTGTCATATATATACCTATAATTTTTCCCACTTACTCTTGATACCCAAATTGTTATACATAGTATATTTACATGTGGACCCGTAGGCATGATAATCACACAAGAAATAACAATTTAATTATCCAGAGCATAAAAGGGGAATATATCAAAAGAATAAAAAAGTAACATAGTATTTGGAATTAGCTATTGTTGCCCTGTAACACAACTCTCGCACGGACATCTGGCTTTGTGACTAAATCCCTCTGGGATCCACCAATCTCCCACTGGAGACTCGTCAGTGGATCCCGGCACTTGTTCCTTTATTTGAAATCCTGTAAAATCATCTAAAAAGATGTGTACATAAGGGGTGAGTTCACTAGCTTAGTAAATGGAAAGAAAGACTTACACAAGCAATTGCATTTCAAATGATTCTTTATGCATGAGATTCATTTTAGTCCTATCCACCTAAGCAACATTACTAAGTCATAGGTTACGTGGTACTCACAACTACAGTGCGCATATACCCCAGGGTCGAGACGCGTTCTCCATTCTGCGCTTATCGAAGAGGACCAGCCGTAACCGCAACAGAAAATAAATGCAGTATGCTCGGCCCTCTGAATATATCACCAATGTTTTCAACTATCCTATTGATCAGCCAGGCATACTTCTAACCACCACAGCGGTCCATTATCGACACTTTCCCCCAGTGATAACTCAACACCTAAACCCCTGTTGGGAAGGGTCGTAGCAAGAGGGAATGTCAATCCTAAACCACATGCCCCTATATGAGATAGTATGACCACATAATACTTTTGTGTCCCATTACACGGTGTACCAATGCATTTGTTTTCAAGCCAGCTATGGCATCTAGTTTGGCAATTTATCACATGCTCAACTAATCATCATCATCCAACCATTGAATAGTCCATGCTCATAATTCAAAACAAAAAACAAGTATTTGGGGTTCAAGATACAACATAGCAATTCATAAATGCATGAAGATGGCATGATGACATATAAGATGAAGATGATGTAACAAACATTCCCAAAATTAAAATCAACATCCTCTCCCCACTTACCTATTCTCAAACAAGAATATACACACACGGTATGGGTAAGATCCGGAGTGCACAGGCAAGAGTCTCGAAACATAACACAGATAAGAAACTTAGAATATGTCTATCCCAAAATCATAAAACAATATAAGATATAGTCACGATGAGTTTAATAATGCATAGGTGGCTATCAATGAGTTTGAGTTCAAACGGAGCTCATTTGGACCACAGGTGGATCATATAGGTGGGCGAGAGGACCCACCTGTGCAAGTTGCCCAGGCATACAACACTCAGACACATACCGACGGGTGCTACCGGCGGGTCTAGTACTTGCCAGTAGGCTAACCCAAGACCGGTGGGTGCTACCAGTGGGTCTACATACCCACCAATCTTACCTGCCTATAGGCTCCGAAGCCCAGGTAAGACTAGGGGGTCACACTGGTGGGTCCGGTTACCCGTCGGTGCTACCCACTAGTGTTCATCGGTTTCTACTGTCCTCTTTCTCTTCTTCATCCCACCTCTTGGGAATCCAAAGGGGTTGTTTCCAACACATTTCCCCCACATTTAAGGCTCCATACACCTGAACATATCATAGATCTAAGGTTTTGGGAACAAAATCATACCTTAGCTCAAGAAACCCCAAAGAACTTAAGATCCTTTCTCCTAACTCAAATATCTCCCAAAATGCTTTCCAATCTTGATTTCCCTTCCTTTTACCTTCAAAGAATTCACATAAGGTTTCTATTAACTCTTTTATTTGATCACACGTAAGAGGGTTTCTTTATATTCTAAGGGTTTGTGGCGTTACTTACCTCAATACGTAGATCTCAAGGCACCAATCACTATTCTGGCGACAAAAAGATAAGATACGGCTTAAAAAATCAAGGGGGGGCACTTTTTTCCCTTCTCTTCCCTCTTTTCTCCCTTTTTTTTACTCCTCTCCACCAAACTCTTGCTGAAATAATAAATGGGAGAGAGAGAGAGAGAGAGAGGAGTAAATGCTATTTATACCTTGGGTTCTAAATATCTACTAAGGCTTGATGGTATTGTCATTCTATGGTCTGAAACACATTAAATTATGATAATGGGTGATGTAGCTGGCATTACCGGCACACATGACTTCATTACGATGGGGAACCTATAACATACATGCTCACCCTAGTTGGGCTTGCTGGGGCCCACGTTTTCCCATAGGTGGGTCACACTGGGGGGTCACACCCACTAATGACCACACACCAGTGGCCAAAATATGGCCAACCTTGCTGATTTTTTATGGGAAAATGGACTCTTAACGCGTATCTTTCTCTCGCCACCTGTTGTGGACCAAGTTCTCATCATCCAATAGGATAACATACCTTCCCTACTCATATATGGCCATATGATACCTGTGTGAGGGTAGTGGCCAGAAATGAACTTGAACCCCATCCTCTCTCCTCTCTTTCTCTTTTATGTGAGGGAGGGGGTGTGTCGTGTGTGCTTTGCTTGTGGGCCCTACACCGTCGTATCGTCCCTCGGAGATATGTGGGGGCCTATTTCGTAAGAGTGTGAAATTTATCATTCGAGACGGGGGTCTGATGATGGTCCAATATGGGGATCGGGATCATACAAATGGGGGTTTAGAGTCACCACCTAGGGTTATGGGCCTCGGACCCAGGGGTGGGCCCAATTCCTAAGGAAAGGGCCTGAAATTTGGTCTGGTCCAGAGATTTAGGGTAAGTGTCAGGTTGTAGAATTGGGAAGGTGTTAGACACCCAATCTACCCAGTTTGACCGATCTTCCTACTAGATGCTTAAGAACGAACATTTTCCATAATTATTACTATTCCACATTCATGGCTAAGTAATCGTACATATATACATTAACTGAATTCAAACTACTATACACACTAAAACAAGGTCTATATATAGTCTACATGATGATAATGGGGTTGAAAAACTGTACCTAAACATAACCCCTGTTTCGGGTCAAGAGGGGGTGGGCTCCTGTTTAGTATCGGCTCGGACTGTCTTTCGGATTCTCCTAGCTCAGGGGAAGATGATCTTGACCTCCAACTTCCTTTCTTTGATTGTGATGATATGCTGATAGGGTTCCGGCTAGGAATAATTTCTTTCGGATTTGGATTCGGATAGAGCTTTGGCTAGGGAAGGCTACTCCTGGGCTTAGGATGAGGTGGCACTCTTGCAGAGCTTCCGCTGGGGATAGGCTAGGGGAGGGCTAGGCTGAGGTAGCACTCCGATAGAGCTTCTGCTAGGAATGACTATTTCTGGATGGATTATAGGGGAACTCAGACAGGGCTTCCATTAGGAACGACTATTTTTGGAAAGAAACGGATTGACCTAAAAATGGATTGAAGATCCCCAAAGCCCCGAAGAACACTTTGAAGATCTGAACAGAGTTTTGGATCTTAACAAAGAACTCTTTGTAGACCCGAAGAACCTTAAGGGGGTTTCTATTTCTGGTAAAACTCAAGAACACTCAAAGGAGGGGGTTGAAGAACACACTACTTTTGGAAAAAATTGGATTGGACTAAGAACTTGGATTGAAGATCTTCAAAGTCTTGAAGAACACTTCGAAGATATGAACAAGATTTCAGATCTTGATGAAGATCGCTCCAAAGACCCGAAGAAACTCAAGAGGGGGAGGGAGGAGAGAGGGCTGAGCTTCACTACTATGGAGTGAGGTGGGGTTGTTTTGGTGTGTAAGATCCAAAGGAGGGGATATTTATAGGTTTTTCGGACCAATGGGAAGGAAGGAGAATTTTTACCAAATGGGCAGAAGAGGGTTCTTGGACTAAAATGGGTGAAGTGGGCTTTTATCCAATAGACAAAAGGGGTCTTGGACTAAAATGGGTGAAATAGGCTTTTATCCAACGAGTGAAAGAGGGTTTTTGGGAAAGAGAGTCCTTACCCAAAAAGTGGGATTTTGGCCTCAAGTGGGTGAAGAGAGAATCTCTTCATCCACCGGGTCAGTGGGAAACCAATCTCGGCGATGCACAAGATTGGGCCGAAGTGCACGGGGCATGGTCAGTATAGGAGGATCGACAATACAGGCAATGTCATGGGTGTGCGGTGCATGGCATGCGGGTAGTGGCATGTGGGTGTTCTGGCCTGCTGGCCAACATGTGCAGGTGTCTGTGGAGCCTGGGCCTAGTTGGGCGGGGGCGAGGGCCTAGTAAGGTGGGGGCACAGGCTCATGGGTGCAGGGGCACGGGTGCATGGGTGTGGGGGTATGGGCCTGGCTAGGCAGAGGCACGGGCTGGCTAGCACCATGTGTTGTAGCCCATGGGCAGTAGCCATGTGTTGTAGCCCATGGGCAGCAGCCATGTGCCGCAACCGTGGACAATAGCCATGTGCTACAGCCATGGGCAGTAGGCAATCGTGCCGACTTGCCTACTAGCCAGTGTGGATTTTTCTGGTGACGATCGCATGAGACCCATCGATCCGATTTTAATGTACTATATATCACCAGAATCGTACTTTCGAGCACTATCCATCCGTATGGTCATCTTGAATGGATTCCTTTGTATATAAAAATTCAAAATTAGACCCTCTTCTCTCCCACGTGAGGGTTTCCTAGGTTTTAGGTACGTTTCTAGCTGGCTTACATACGAAAAAATGTAATTTTCTAGGGATGATTGCAGGAGATTCGACAGTCCAATTTTGACGTGCCATATATCATCGGAATCATATTTCTGAGCACTATCCATCTTTACAGTCATGTTGACTAGATTCCTTCATATATAGAAAGTCAAAATTGGATCCTCTTCTCTTCCATGAGGGGGTTTCCAGGGTTTCAGGTAGGGGAATGTTTTCATCATCATCTCTATTGATCGAAAGACAGAAGTTGGGTCCAATATCCATATTTCATCATAATCGAAGGAAGGTGACAAAATTTGGTGTCTATAGAATGCCTCTCTTTGGTCGAGGCATGTGCCAACAGCCGAAGGACCAAGAAAAGAATGACCACATTTTGTCAGCCAGAGCATGTACTGCCATCATCCTGCTCATTTATGACGGAGTTGAAAAATGCGATAGATAATATCTCTCAACTTTTTTAGAGTTTTAGGACTTACCTAGGCTTCCAATTGTGAGAAAGGAATTCGTTGCTCTTCCAATCCTGCAAAAAATGTTAGTACTTTGATCTTTGACTTTTCCTTAGTTGAGCTTCACATGTGCCAGTTCAAGGAATGTGGTCTCCATGTTGGGTCTTTCGAACCAATCTAGACTATATGGGACTAATGGTTACAAGAGAGAAATTCGCTGCTCTTCCAATCTTGTAATAAAAACATTTGATTCTTGGATTTTCCTTAGCTGGGCTTCACGTGTGACAATTCAGGGATTTGGTCTATGAGATCAGGTCACTTGGAGTCGATACAAAGAAATTGGGCCACCTGGGGCCGGGTCACTGAAATTGGGCCACCAGGGGTCAGGTCAATGAAATTGTGCCACCTGGGGCCAGTCAATGAAATTGTTTCTCTTCTTGATTTTCCCTTGATTCTTGATTTTTTGTTCTTTGATTTGGAATCTTACTCTTTGTTTTTGATTGGGAATCTTGATTTTTAATCTTGAATTTTGACCTTTACTTTCCTCTTTTTCATGTGATATAATTTCCACTTACCACATGAATTTCTACCTTTCCTTTGAATTTTTACTTCCCATGTGACATAATTTGCAACTACCACAGAAATAATTTTGAATTTGGTATTTGGTAGTAAGAAACTTTGATTTGCACGTTGGATTTGGAATCTCAAATTTTTACTTATTTTTTTTTTTTTTTTTTTTTGGAAAATGAATTTTTTCCTATAAAATGGTCCCCCTTCCTTGTCCATTGCTCTTTCTAACTTTTCTGAGTTAAGTGAGTGGGTTTTGAGTTTCTGGAGCTTTCAGGTTTTTCTTGAAGTTTTGCTTCTTGTTCTTGAAGTTTTTCATCTTGTTCTTGAAAATCTTCATCTTCATCTCGTTCTTAAAGTTCTTGGAGATCTTCATCTTGTTCTTGAGGGAGGAGTCATTTGGAGAATTTAGTATTCTTGTGGGCTTTTATGCAAATTGGGAAACTTTCTAGGTCTCTTGCAAATTGGAAAACTTTCTGGGACTTCTTATAACTTTTTGAAAATATGGCTGAAGGGAGAAAGAGAAAGACTTTTGGAGAAATCCAGATGGAGAGTTGCAGCAATTCTTCCCACAAGGACGAGGGCCTGGCCGATTGGTACTCTGGGCAGACTCTTCACAGCAGTCGGAACCACATCTGCAACTCCGTATGGGGTTCTTGGGTAAGTCTTTATATTTTATTCATTATTTTGATCATCTTTTTTTTTCTCTTTTTATTTTATTATCTTGTATGCTGTTTTTGCTTTTTGTTATTTTTCTTTTTATACATTCTTTATTTCCATTAGCATGAGGTGAGGGAACCACCTACCTTGGCCTTGTATGGCCATCTGAACATGGTTTAGTCATGGCATAGGATGCTTTCTCGTAGAGTGAAGGAGATGGTTGATGCATCATACCTGTGCTAGCTAGACCTTATAGAGAACCGAAAGTTCAATCCGGCATTGGTGGCGGCCCTGATGGAGCGGTGGTAGCAAAGTACTCATTCTTTTCATCTCCCTGTTGGCGAGATCACCATCAAGCCCCTGTGCTTCTATGCCTTGACATGCATTCCATTTGGGGGTAGACCTATGACCCTACTCAGGATAGGTCTACCCAGGATTCTAACGGTCAAGGAGTTCATAGACTTGACAGGCATTACCATTGCAGCTGGCCAGACACATCCGTTTAGGGGAGATGAGTGCCCAATGGTGGAAAGTCTGCTTGGGGGAGAACCTAGGCAACATGTCACAGGTGGCCCGTTCTTTTTTCCTATTTCCTGTGGGTCAGTGCCTTTTTCAGTGACCTTTGAGGGGGAGTAGACATCCGCCTGGTGTTCTTCCTCCAAGATCTTCGTGCAGTAGATTCTTGGGACTCGAGTGGGGCCGCTTTCGCATATCTCCTGTGGACCCTAGACTTGCTATCATATGGAGACCGAGGTCTCAAGGGAGCGGGCTTCATCCTCCAGGTAACTTTCCTTCTTGTACCCATTTCCTTTCATTCATTTGGATTTCACTTTCTTACTTTAATTTCTTGAAACAGCCTTGGTGCCTTGAGCACTTGGGGACCATAGCTCCCAGACTGAGGGAACCTCAGGCATTCTTCTTCCCTATATCCATGAGGTGGGGAGATAATTGGGTGATCAAGGCTCGACACCATCCTCCGGGGACCACCGCTTATTCTCTTTTGAATGATCTCACTGAGGTATGCCATGTTTGACTCTAAAATTCCTTTTATCTTATGTTGTACTTACTTTTCTTCGGATTTGCAGGTTACATGGAGACCATTCCATTGCCTCGTATTTTTCGATTTTGAAGGAGCCGCGTTGGCTAGGCATTTATCCAAGAATTGAGTCCTTTTTTGGGGTATTTGGGGCCACGTCTGGTATTTGGGAGAGAGAGTAGTATCCCAGTGGTCGGATATCCAGCCACACCCCTCTCTTGGTCTTCCTCCACCCACTATGCACTGCCCAAAGATCATCCCAACAGACGAGATTGAGCGTTTGGCTAGCAGAGTATGGGATGACTCATTTATTGGCCAGGATAAGGGCTAAAAAACCTTCCTGGAGGAGGAGACAGTATGCACCCCTCTTGTTCCTGATGGTCTAGTGGTATGTTACCCTTTCTTGAGTATTTCCTTCAAATTCTTTCTTGTTTTGGTCTTGACTGATGTTCCTTCAGGGGAGAGTGCGACATGTAGATCCTTCTCCTATTCAGTCGTATGCCAGTGTTGTTGATCCTTCACAAGCAGGATCCTCTACCAGTGCAGGTGGATCTCTCAGAGTTGCTAGCATCCCCTTCCTTGGCTTCCTTTCTTGGAACTACCCCAATGCGGCCAACCCCTACCTCCCTCATCTTCTAGAGCGGACAACAGATGTAGACGCTTCCCTTGGGCTACCCATTCCTTATGATTATGTGAGTATCTGATCATCCTTCAGTTAACTCTTGACTTCCTTTGGCTGATATACTCTTTCTCAGGTGTCCTCAGAGGTCTATTATGAGATTAGGAGGATGCATTACGGCCTGTGCGAGGTGATAGTTGCCAAGGTATTTTATACTTTCCCCATTTTCTTTTTTCCCTTCTTCTTTCATTATTCTTCTTCTTCATTCTTTCCTATATTCCTTAGGATGGGAGGATTGCCACCTTGGAGAGCCAAGTTAGTTCCAATGAGCGGGAAATCGCACGACAGGATGTACTGATTTAGGACATGACCCAGAGGCTAGAGCAGGCTGGACTAGCATCCATGGGTTCCCTGGTACTCCATGGGGATGATTCAGAGTATGGTTCAGATGATGATGTTTAACCCATAGAGATTTGTTCCTGTATTTCTTGTAAACATAAGCAGATGTATATTTTCATTTTTCTTGTTCCCTCCCCTTGTTTGTTCATTTTAGCATCTTATGAATGAAAACCTATCTTTGACACAAACAAAATCTTTCTTTTGTTTTTGTTTGTTTGCAATGTTTAGCATAATCAATTCCATAACTCAAGTCATAATTAGAATAATCAGGATAACACGAGAATCCAAATACTTCCTCATTCTATTACCAAGTGAATTACATAAAAAGGGGAACAATTTTCCTACCATAGACAGGATAGGTGAGTAAAAAGGTGAGAAGACAATTCTTGAGGGGGGTGAAAGTTCACTAACTCCTCTGGGTCAGTCACCTCGAGCCCATATTGTCAGTTAATGTATGTAGGCAAATAAAAGGATGTGTGAGTCAATCCAATCAACCTGAAATAATTGTAGCCAGGGGTCTTCATCAGAAAATCTTCTTGTAGCCTCCCTGGGCACCTCCATGCGATATCTTGCACAGTCCTTTCCTTCAAGTACCTCTCCCAGTCAATGATAAGGTTGAATTTCAAAACTTCCCTCTTGTCCTAGTAGTAAAGAGCTCCGAGTGGGCCTCCTTTTAATGGTTTGGTTAACTTTAGTTTCTCGAAGAGCCAAATTTAAAAAATGGTAGAACTCCCTTGATAATGATCTAGTCCAAATCTGTGGCCATGGCTCATGTCATCGAATCCCTTGAATATTTCTCCAAGAACAGTAGGGATGATGTCACCTCCTTTCTTCAACTGTTTTACCACCTCAATCAGAACGGATGGTGTACCACGTTTGGGAGTGTGAAGAACATAACGAGCTATCATGCAAAGTAAATAAGCATCTTATGGTCTCTGTTGATGAATTCCTCTCATTGGCAGATATTTGATGAAGATCTGGGCCACCTTCAGAATGTCGATCTTCCCATACCTAACAAATTGCTTCACTTCCTCTTCTTTCCATCTGAAGAAGTCCTAAATTTCCTCTGAGTAATCTTTCTTCAAAGATGGTTGGAACAAACTGCCTTTAAGTGGAGATAACATACAAACCTAGAATTCTTTGAGAATTGGGTAGATCTCTACTAATCCAAACTAAAATATATGCAGGTTGGCACCCCAGTGTTGAGGCACCTGCCAGAGTAATTGGTGATGTAGCTTCACACATCCAATCCGATCGAAAAATGACAAACTCAAGGATTCCAACAATCCTGGTGCCCTTATACTCATGTCTAAGGTCCATTTCCTTAATGTCTCATCCAATAAGCCTATGAATTTTCCTGAAACCATCACAAACAAAGAGATATGATGATTTATCAAAACATTACTCATTAGCTAATGACTCAAACAAGCCTTTACCACTGTTGCATCAAGCTCTTTTTTTTTTTTACTTTGACTGATCAAGGGTAGGGAATAAACAAGCCTTGATAAACTGATGCCGGGGGGTAATTTTCTTTTAGGGGGTGGAATCCCGGATAAGAGTTAACGGACCAATGGGTGGATGACAGATACTTAATGGCCTTTCATGCCAAATGACGATTCTTTGGGGATAGAATCCTGGATAAGAAGTGACGGGCCAATGGGTGGATGACAGATACCTAATGGCCTTTTATGCCAAATGGTGATTCTTGGGGGACACAAACTATGACGAACTTTTAATATACTTTGATTATTAATCGAGGAACCAATTTATTGCCTTTAGTTGGTTAAGACCGCACTTGCATAAGTCAAGTTGCTTATGTATCGCTTGAAAGGAATCAGGTTTGACGTAGTTCAAACTATTTTTCTTTTCAGACATAATATTTCTTGAGTTGATCCATGTTGACCAATCCAAGTATTTCTTCGCCGTTGTGGTCTATGAGTTTCACGGCATTGCTTAATAGAATTTCTTTAACAGTGAATGGGCCACTCTAGTTAGGCATGAATTTTTCTCTTAGGTCATGAATTGGGGCTCTTTGTTCTCGAAGAACAAGTTCCACTTCCTCTATGTGGCGGGGCTTCATATTTTTGTTAAAGGCCCTGGCCATTCTCAGTTGATACTTTTTCAGATTATCCATAGCTTTCATACGCCTTTCATAAAAAAAATTAAGCTCGTCATGTCTGGCCTTCACCGACTCTCCTTCAAGTAGCTGACTATCAAGAAGTACCCTTAGGGATGGTACTAGGATTTCCATAGGTAAAACTACCTCAACCCCATATACCAAAGAGAAAGGTGTTGCCCCTGTTGAGGATTGTACAGAAGTCTGGTATGCCCATAATGCAAGGGGTAATTATCAGCACAATCCTTGTGTGTTTCCGTCATTTTCTGCAGGATGACCTTGATGTTCTTGTTGGCTGCTTCCACTGCCCCATTGGTCTGTGGCCTGTAAATGGTAGAGTGATGTCTTCTAATACCAAACTTTGTGCAGATTTTGTCTGTCTTGCCTCAGAAATGAGATCCCTGATCTGATATCAATTCTTGAGGTACTCCATATCGGGAAATGATATTTTCTTGGATGAATTTGGCTACCTTAGCAAACGTGAGGACCGCATAGGACTGAGCTTCTACCACTTGGTGAAATAATCAATAGCTACCAAGATGAACTTGTGACCATTGGATGCTTTGGGGTTGATCTTCCCAATGATGTCGATGGCCCCAGTAGAGAATGGTCAAGGTGAACTGAGCGAATGCAACTTTGTTGGCGGGATATATATGATGTTAGCAAATATCTTACACTTGTGGCATTTCTTGACAAAATCCACACAATCTGCTTCCATTGTGTTTCAGTAATATTCCAGCTTGAGGATCTTCCTAGATAACATCTTGGCATTCATGTGGGGTCCACAAAGACCTTGATGAATTTCCTTTATGATGGTTGTATCTTATTCTTCATCCACACAAAACAACTATATTCCGTCATAGGATCTCTTGTATAACAAATACTCTTGAAGAATAAACTGGGTAGCATATCTCCTCAAAAACTTCTTTTCTCTATCAGTTGCTTTAACCAGGTACTTTCTTTCCCTGATGAAATCCACTATGTGAGCGAACCAAGATCCACCATCCATAGTGAGAGAATTCACTGAATTCTGATAAATAGGCATGCTTCTTTGTTCTGCCAAGAATGGTCGGACCCTAGCTATAGGGTTGCATTCTACTATGGAAGCCAAGGTTGCAAAGGCATCAACAAACCTATTGTTATCTCTCTAGAAGTATTCGAATGAGATCTTCTCAAAGTGTTCAATCACCTTTCTAGATGTTCTTGATGTGGCTTCAGCTTTTCATCTCTAGTTTTACACTTTCCCTGCGTCTAACAAATGACAATGCATGAATCTCCATACACCTTGATCCTTTCAACCCCAATGGTCAAAGCAGTTTCGAGCCCCAAAGCATGAGCTTTATATTTAGCAACATTGCTGGTATAGGGGTAATCGAGGTAGAATGATGAAGGCAAATAAAGGCCGTCAGGAGTGACAAGTAATATTCCCACACCACATCCCTTCTGATTGGCTGCTCCATCGAAGAATAACTTCCATTCATTAACTGTGTCTTCTTGCTCTATCACTGTGATTCCTTCATTGGGAATGGCATCATCTAAGGATCTTCCATCTTCTATAGGGTGGGCAGTCAAATGATCGGCTATGACTTGCCCCTTGATAAATTTCTAAGTAACATAGGTGATGTCAAACTCTGATAGAAAAATCAACTAACGGGCCATCCTTCCCATTAGGGCTGGTTTCTCGAAGAGGTATTTGGTGGGATCCATTCTTGGGATCAAGTGCATTGGATAGGAAACCATGTAGTGTCGCAACCTCTTCGTTGCTCAAATCAACACAGCACAGGTTCTTGCTAAAGATGTGTACCATGTCTTATATTCCAAGAATTTCTTACTAAGGTAGTATATAGCATGTTCTACCCCTTCTTTCTTCTCCTTCTGTGCCAGCAAAGAGCCCATGGAATATTCTCCCATGGATAAGTACAGGAGAAGTGGTTCACCTTCCACCGGCGGTGTCAATACTAGTGGGTTCATGAGATATCCTTTGATTTTGTCAAAAGCTTTTTGGCATTGATCATTCCATTCAGTGGGCTGATCCTTCTCCAGCAGCTTGAAAATTGGATCACAGATTGTAGTCAATTGAGTTATGAATCTGCTAATATACTGGATGTGACCCAAAAATCCTCGTATTTGCTTCTCAGTCCGAGGCGTGGGCATTTTCTGAATTGCCTTGATCTTGATACGGTCGACTTCAATGTCTCTTTCACTCACCAAGAAACCTAACAATTGTCCTACTGTTGCCCCAAATACACACTTCTGAGGGTTCAATTTCAGCTGATACTTCTTGATTCTTTCAAAGTAACACCTTAGCGC